>NC_053389.1:835671547-835971547 GCF_905171765.1 Bufo bufo | reverse complement strand
GTTTCAGAGCCCACCCGAAGGTTGCCTGTTCATTAAAAACCGATAAACATTACATGAGCGTGGTAAATGTAGACCTCCTTGAACTTTACTTGCAGGAGCATGAGGATGCTTCCTTTCGCGACTTTCTTGTGTCAGGTTTTACTAATGGTTTTCATACAGGTCTTGTAGCGTTACCAGACGACACCTATGAGTGTAGAAACCTGCAATCTGCATCACATAACCCAGGGTCCATAGATAGACTCCTCCAGTTGGAGTTAGACAAGGGGTTCATCATCGGCCCCTTTTCGTCTTCCCCGTTCGAACGCTGGAGGGTCAGCCCCATAGGGGTAGTCACAGGAAAGTTCAGCCACAAAGAAAGGTTGATCTTCGATCTGTCAGCGCCCCATGGGTTAACTACACCCAGTTTGAATTCCCTCATTCCAGCGGAGGAGGTCAGCATGGTGTACGCCTCCATCGATCAGGCTATTGCACTCATCCTTGCCACAGGCCCTGGGGCGATCTTATCCAAAGTGGACATATCCGACGCTTTCAAGTTGATGCCGATCAGGCCGGAGCTATGGCGGTGGCACGGGATCAAGTGGAATTCCCTTTATTATTTCGCAACTAAGTTGACTTTCGGGTCCCGTAGCAGCCCTTGGATTTTCGATCAGCTGGCGAAAGCCTTGCATTGGATCCTTGAGAACAGATTTGGTTGCGAACATGTCATACATTACTTGGACGATTTTCTGCTGATCGAATCTCCACAGGGCTTGCGTCGCGATCTCCAGAGCTTGTTAGCATGCTTCGCTCAATTGGGGATCCTCGTTTCCCCCAAAAAAGTGGATGGTTCTGCGACCACCATCACCTTCCTGGGCATCGTGTTAGACACAGAGAGCATGTCAGCTAGGTTGCCGGAAGACAAGGTGGTCAGGGTCCGAGCAGTCATTCGCAGTTTCGTCACTGGTAGGGTCACCACCAAGGTAGAACTGCAGTCCTTGTTAGGCATGTTGAATTTTGCGATGTGCGTCATCCCTCAGGGTAGGTCTTTTGTAGCCAGGTTGTTACCACTTCTCTCAGCAGCCCCCTGTCAGGATAGTCCAGTGTTTCTGGACACTCAAGCGCAAGCAGATTTGAACATGTGGGAACACTTTTTGAGTCATTGAAACGGCGTGTCCATGTTTGTTCCGGCGGTCTCGCACAGCTCCCCCGTCATATTTTCCAGCAGCGGGGTTAGTACTGGTTTCGCTGCTATTTTTGGCTCCCATTGGCTGAATGGGGCATGGCCGGAGGAGCTTTGGGAGGCCACAGGAATTTCCCAGTCAACGGAGGCCAGGGACTTGTATCCCGTGGTAGCAGCAGCATATGTTTGGGGTAACCGTTGGACAGGCCGTACCGTGGTCTTTGTCTCTGATAGCTCCTCCACCATAGCTATCCTTGACAGCGGCAAATCCAGGTCTCAACTGGCCATGTCCTTGATGAGACGTCTGGTACAGTTGTTGCTCCTACACAATTTCTTGTTCTGTGGCTCCCTCATACATGATGCGCAGGTAGTAGCAGTTAACGCACTAGCTAAGCAGAATTACTCTTTGTTTTCTCAGGTTTGCCCCGAAGCCGATACGTCGAGAACCCCGTCTCCTCATCCGTCCGCGCTCATTCTCAGTTGAACAAATACTTAGCTACGGCCCGTGGGCTGTTTGCCAGGTCGCTCTCGGCTAATACCGCCAGGGCGTATAACACTGGCTGGCGGTTGTACTGCAAATTCCAGCAGGAACACCCTCCAGGCGGCCTTGACCATATTGATTTCATTTTATCATTTATCGGGTATTGTCATGAGCATATGCACCTGTCTCATAGCACCGTCAAAACTTACCTGTCAGGGGTCCAACATCATTTGTCCCGCTCCGATCCAGGGAGAACATCGTTGTTTTCCAGTCACGTGGTCAAAGCCACGCTGAAAGGTCTACAGAACTGTACCCCAGGTGTCAGCCCCCGTAGACAGCCCATTTCCGGCCAAGTATTCAGAGGCATGTCCGATTTGTTAGATCTAAGGCCTTTCGGAGTTCTACAAAGCCTAGTACTCAAAGCTGCCATCTACCTTGCCTTTTACGGATTCATGAGGCCGGGAGAATTCACATCACTGTCACTTAGTGGCCCCTTCCTAGCCCGTCGTCAGCTGGTCCCTAGCCCGGAGGGTTTCATCTTGTCCTTGCCTGTGACCAAGACCTCCCAGTCAGGTCCCCCCATCCAAATCAAATTCTTCCCCACTTCTCACAAATGGTGTCCGGTCCACGTTCTGCAGGAGTTGACAGGGGCGCTGGCAGATCATGGCACTGACACCCCCTTGTTACCCTTCGGGACAGCAGCTTTGTCCACCTCCCAATTTATAGTGAACACGCGTATACTCGCGGCCAACCTAGGTTTGGACCCTCTCTCGGTGTCAGGGCATTCCTTCAGGATAGGGGCAGCCTCGGCCGCTTCCAGGAATCAGGTGCCAACGCACATCATACGTAAGTTGGGTCGGTGGCGCTCCTCTTGTTACAGCCGATATGTTCCGAACCCCGTTAGCGAGATTTCTTGTGCCTTTCAGAATTTGGTGTTGTGATATGTCAATAAACACGCTTTGTATTCTCATGCTGGGTTTTTGGCCTCTTTCAGGTGTACTCTCGACGGAAGCGGTTATGGCACAACTCAAGCCGCTGGTTCTGTTGGGACGTACCTCAGAGGGATAGGTTCTTTTCACGTATAGCCCCGGCCACAAGTATTAAGGCCGATTCATTGGCCTGCATTTGTGGGAGGGGCGCCCTGCCCTATATCTGGCACGCACCTCTCTCCAGGGGACGGACGGTAGCAGTGTTCCCCTCCCAGCCCGCCCTTTTCCTTTCACTCTCCCATAGGGTATGCCCTCTTTCAGGTGTACTCTCGACGGAAGCGGTTATGGCACAACTCAAGCCGCTGGTTCTGTTGGGACGTACCTCAGAGGGATAGGTTCTTTTCACGTATAGCCCCGGCCACAAGTATTAAGGCCGATTCATTGGCCTGCATTTGTGGGAGGGGCGCCCTGCCCTATATCTGGCACGCACCTCTCTCCAGGGGACGGACGGTAGCAGTGTTCCCCTCCCAGCCCGCCCTTTTCCTTTCACTCTCCCATAGGGTATGCCCTCTTTCAGGTGTACTCTCGACGGAAGCGGTTATGGCACAACTCAAGCCGCTGGTTCTGTTGGGACGTACCTCAGAGGGATAGGTTCTTTGCACGTATAGCCCCGGCCACAAGTGTAACTTGTCAGCTTGGGAGGAAAATGCTGGGTGTGTTTCTATTGTGCCATTGTCCCATTGTGTGTTTAAATGGTGATGTCTGTTCTGTTGTCTGCACATGTGTATTGGTGACTTCTCTTTGTCTTGAGAGATAATTGGATTACGCCTCGGGTGTCTCGAGGGCAGAGAGGAGGAAACCGTGATGCATTGTGGGGATGTGTTGTGTCTGTGTGTCCTAAGTGCTGTTTATCTGTCCTATGTCACAGTCTTCATTCTGGTCCCCTAGGGGCGTGTACACCAGACGGGCTGTACTTACATTGTATGTGTTGTAAATTACTGATTGGTTGCATTTCAAACCCCTG
The DNA here is from genome assembly GCF_905171765.1 of Bufo bufo. Classification (NCBI taxonomy): domain Eukaryota; kingdom Metazoa; phylum Chordata; class Amphibia; order Anura; family Bufonidae; genus Bufo; species Bufo bufo. The sequence continues at coordinate 835,967,954 of NC_053389.1, read as the reverse complement.
TGGGCAGTACTATGTTTGTGGTTTATGAATAAAAGAGGCTCTACGTGAAGTACAGTCAGACCACTGCTTGACCCTCAACACGGAGCCTTGTCTCGTTATTGGGGGGATTCACTGTATGCTGTTAGAAGACCGATTTCCAGAGGTGTAAGCTGATCCCTGTTCGTCTGCTAGCAGCTATTCGTGAGGTTCCAGTTTGGAGTGCTATTTTGTATCCAGTTCGGGAGGTTGGTGTCCTGCAGTAGCTGTGCCTGTCTCTCAGAAAGGGGGCATATCGCCTAAACGGATTTTAGCCCTTGTCTGCTGAAACGGTCCGTTACATTGGTGGCAAGCAGCGGGATCGTTCCTACAGCCAGAAGGACAGCTACAGGAGACACCATTTCTTTGGATTCTACAATTTAAGGACAACGCATGTCCCAGTGCAGCGTCCCTGACAGCAGCAGGATGGAACCAGCAGTGTTATACGAGGAGGAGGACCTGGATGGCCGGGAAGCATTAAGGAAAGGCATCTGGTACCAGGCCCTGGATAATCTACAATACCAGCGGGGTGAGAGTCTCCCCAGTGAAGAGCAGCGGTTGCAGAAGCAAGTGGCCCTGCGGATGCCCTTCCTGGGAGAGCAGCCCCTGGAGGAATGGGTGAAGGAACTAGAGCACCGGGTATGGCAGGAGCTATGGCTGGAGGATGCCTACCAGGCGCTTTGGTGGTATATGGCACAGTATATACCCTGGACAGCCGAACATGACAAGCCAGAGGGAGAGGAGTTTTATGGTCCTGGCTTGTTATGGGAGTCCTTTGCAGAGCCTGGCTTCGGGAGCCCTGTACAGTCCAGACTTCAGGACATTTTCTATGAGAGGGAGGCTAGGCATGAGTGGGATGACCCCCATGAGGTAGAGCAAGACCTGGCTCACCTAGCAACCCTGGAGTGGGAACTGGAGCAGGACTACCGAGATCTCTTCCACTCCATTGAGAAGGCTCAGCAGGACGGTAAGGTGACAGACCCAGATCCAGACCCATTCAGCTGGGCAGATATTGTAGAGTGTTACTGGGAAGGAACCCAGGTGGCCGGTAGAGATGGGACCGAGGTCTCTCCACCGGTCATGCAGGGAATTGGGAGCCCAGTCTCCATTCCCCAGCGGCAGTGTGAAGTGCAGGGAGAGGAGAGCAGCGTCCTCCCTCCCCAGCGGCAGGCTGAGTTACAGGGGGCAGAGGTAGTTGTTCCTGCCCCCCAGCAGCAGCATGATTTTTTGGGAATTTGGAGCTCAGTTTCCATTCCCCAGCGGCCGTGTGATTTATTGGGAATTGGGAGCCCAGTCTCCATTCCCCAGCGGCAGGCGGAGTTACAGGGGGCAGAGACAGTCGGTCCTGTCCCCCAGCGGCAGAGTGTCCAGCAGGGAATAGAGAGCCCAGTCTCCTTTCCCCAGCAGCAGGACACTGTATTGAGAGCGGAGACGGTCGGTCGCCCTCCCCAGCGGCTGGAAGTATGTATGGGAGAGGAGCTTGTTACCCCCTCTCCCCAGCGGCAGCTTAACGCACCAGGGGGAGACAGTAAGCCCCACAACAGTGCAGATGGGACCGTGGTCTCTGAACTTACAGCACAGGGGGTAGAGACAGTCAGTCTCCCCCTCCAACAACCAGACTCTAAGCCAGGGAGCAACACAGAGACCGGGAGTACCAGCTTCCAGCATAACCTTGGTGGACTCACTGTACAGAGACAGGCTACTAAAGTCAACAAGTCCAGTATTGGGTTGTGGGTGGGCTGCCAGACTAACTCAGGTACCGACCGGCGTGAGGTAAGGTATCTGGTTAGTCTTCCCTGGGGGGGGGAGATGTGTGGCGAAACCGACCTCGCCACTGGGTTTTGGAGAGGACTGGCTGCTGGCCTCTTGCCCCAGGATTATGGGCCATATACTAACTTTTAAACCCCTGAACCGATTCAAGTGAATTTTGGATAGGTTTGTCCTCAAGTTATACTGTTTAAATTGATGTAAGTTATATGTATGGCCAATGTAAACTCACAAAGTTGTAACAATTTATAATAAGTGTAACTTGTCAGCTTGGGAGGAAAATGCGGGTGTGTTTCTATTGTGCCATTGTCCCATTGTGTGTTTAAATGGTGATGTCTGTTCTGTTGTCTGCACATGTGTATTGGTGACTTCTCTTTGTCTTGAGAGATAATTGGATTACGCCTCGGGTGTCTCGAGGGCAGAGAGGAGGAAACCGTGATGCATTGTGGGGATGTGTTGTGTCTGTGTGTCCTAAGTGCTGTTTATCTGTCCTATGTCACAGTCTTCATTCTGGTCCCCTAGGGGCGTGTACACCAGATGGGCTGTACTTACATTGTATGTGTTGTAAATTACTGATTGGTTGCATTTCAAACCCCTGTGGGCAGTACTATGTTTGTGGTTTATGAATAAAAGAGGCTGTACGTGAAGTACAGTCAGACCACTGCTTGACCCTCAACACGGAGCCTTGTCTCGTTATTGGGGGGATTCACTGTATGCTGTTAGAAGACCGATTGCCAGAGGTGTAAGCTGATTCCTGTTCGTCTGCTAGCAGTTCTCCGGAGATCCCTCCAGTATCTCGTTCATTGGAGAGGGTACGGACCAGAGGAGAGGATGTGGGTTCCAGCGACCGATGTTAATGCTAGCCGTCTGGTGAGAGCATTCCACAGAGCTCATCCTGATAAGGTCGGTTCTGGGTGCCCGGAGGTCACCCGTAGAATTGGGGTACTGTCACACCGGTGACAGGTTTGAGAAGGTCTGAAAGATTATCTGCTCATTAGTGATCTGACAGCATCTTTTGGTTTCACTTTGTCTGTGTGTTGCTGGTATGTCCACACCTCCTGTTCAGGTGTGGATCATGTGACCTTTACCTTCCCCTATTTAGTTGGACTCCACCCATTACTCCTTGCTCTGCATAGCTTCATTTGGTGTTGGAAGAGCTGGAGTGTGGTTCTAGTTGAAGTCCTGATCATCCATCATCCATCATCCTTAGAAGTTAAGTGTTCCGCTTGTTGTGTTTTGTATTCCCCCCCCCCTCTGTTGTTTACTAGGCTTCAGTGAGACGCTGGTTCCTTCACCAGGGAAGGAGCGGGTTGTCTCTGCCCGGTCATAAGTCTAGGGCATCTGAGGGCCACCAGGGTTTTCTAGGTTCCTGTGCATGGGCATCTCTACCATCGAGAGGTGCCCATACGGATAGGAGTTAGGGCCAGGAGCAGGGTTTCATAGGTGGTGACCCTTTTCCTTCCCTAGCGGTGAGGCCTAGTGTCTTTTCCCTTCCGTCTTGTTGTCTTTTGGTGTTCTCTCCTACTACATCCGTGACAGCCACAGAATATACAGTATACCTCTACACCGTGCCACACAATATACAGTATACCTCTACACTGTGCCACACAATATACAGTATACCTCTACACTGTGCCACACAATATACAGTATACCTCTACACTGTGCCACACAATATACAGTATACCTCTACACTGTGCCACACAATATACAGTATACCTCTACACTGTGCCACACAATATACAGTATACCTCTACACTGTGCCACACAATATACAGTATACCTCTACACTGTGCCACACAATATACAGTATACCTCTACACTGTGCCACACAATATACAGTATACCTCTACACCATGCCGCACAATATACAGTATACTGCTACACTGTGCCACACAATATACAGTATACCGCTACACTGTGCCCCACAATATACAGTATACCTCTACACTGTGCCGCACAATATACAGTATACCTCTACACTGTGCCCCACAATATACAGTATACCTCTACACTGTGCTCCACAATATACAGTATACCTCTACACTGTGCCACACAATATACAGTATACCTCTACACTGTGCCCCACAATATACAGTATACCTCTACACTGTGCCGCACAATATACAGTATACCTCTACACTGTGCCCCACAATATACAGTATACCTCTACACTGTGCTCCACAATATACAGTATACCTCTACACCATGCCGCACAATATACAGTATACTGCTACACTGTGCCACACAATATACAGTATACCTCTACACTGTGCCACACAATATACAACATACCTCTACACTGTGCTCCACAATATACAGTATACCTCAACACTGTGCCGCACAATATACAGTATACCTCTACACTGTGCCACACAATATACAGTATACCTCTACACTGTGCCCCACAATATACAGTATACCTCTACACCGTGTCACACAATATACAGTATACCTCTACACTGTGCCACACAATATACAGTATACCTCTACACTGTGCCACACAATATACAGTATACCTCTACACTGTGCCACACAATATACAGTATACCTCTACACTGTGCCACACAATATACAGTATACCTCTACACTGTGCCACACAATATACAGTATACCTCTACACTGTGCCACACAATATACAGTATACCTCTACACTGTGCCACACAATATACAGTATACCTCTACACTGTGCCACACAATATACAGTATACCTCTACACCATGCCGCACAATATACAGTATACTGCTACACTGTGCCACACAATATACAGTATACCGCTACACTGTGCCCCACAATATACAGTATACCTCTACACTGTGCCGCACAATATACAGTATACCTCTACACTGTGCCCCACAATATACAGTATACCTCTACACTGTGCTCCACAATATACAGTATACCTCTACACTGTGCCACACAATATACAGTATACCTCTACACTGTGCCCCACAATATACAGTATACCTCTACACTGTGCCGCACAATATACAGTATACCTCTACACTGTGCCCCACAATATACAGTATACCTCTACACTGTGCTCCACAATATACAGTATACCTCTACACCATGCCGCACAATATACAGTATACTGCTACACTGTGCCACACAATATACAGTATACCTCTACACTGTGCCACACAATATACAACATACCTCTACACTGTGCTCCACAATATACAGTATACCTCAACACTGTGCCGCACAATATACAGTATACCTCTACACTGTGCCACACAATATACAGTATACCTCTACACTGTGCCCCACAATATACAGTATACCTCTACACTGTGCCCCACAATATACAGTATACCTCTACACTGTGCAACACAATGTACAGTATACCTCTACACTGTGCCACACAATATACAGTATACCTCTACACTGTGCCCCACAATATACAGTATACCTCTACACTGTGCCCCACAATATACAGTATACCTCTACACTGTGCCACACAATATACAGTATACCGCTACACTGTGCCACACAATATACAGTATACCTCTACACTGTGCCACACAATATACAGTATACCTCTACACTGTGCTCCACAATATACAGTATACCTCTACACTGTGCCGCACAATATACAGTATACTTCTACAATGTGCCCCACAATATACAGTATACCTCTACACTGTGCCGCACAATATACAGTATACCTCTACACCGTGCCGCACAATATACAGTTTCTTTTGTAAAAGTCATTGTGTCATGAGGGGAACCTTATTGTTTTTCGCCCCAAGGCCCCATTTCACCTAGAACCGGCCCTGCCTGGGGTATGTCATTGGGCGCGGAGTCATCAAACCGCAAGTGAATAAAATAGAGGCGATATGGAATTGGCCCCGACCTGTCACCACTAGGCAAATAAAGTCGTTCCTGGGAATGGTGGGCTGTAATGGATCTCCTAGCACCCCGACCGGGTACCTCCGTTGATAGTGTTCCTAGTGCTTTCCGAGGACTCCAAGCACTCCACTTGACACTGTACGCACTGCAGACCCCACGAACCGCCGAAGCTTGGTTGAGGTCTCACCGTCTCCTACCCACCCTGGACCTACGACAAGGCTCCAGGCTCCAGTGGGTGAACCTCTCCTAAAACCAGAGAGCAGGAACAGCTCTTAAAATAGCTAGTAGTTATAGCCAGGGGAGTATAGCAAATCTCCCAGCGTATAGCAATCCCCCAGTGTCGATCAGTTACCCAAACACAGCCTCAACATGATGAAGGATAAAACAGGAACACTTTATTGAGGGCTACCCGCCCGTATTTCTGCAGGTCTCCATCTGGTGGACACTCCCCTAGGGGACCAGATGGAAAACTGTGACACAGGACAGATACGTAGCACTCAGGATACACAGACACAATACATCCCCACAATGCATCATGGTTTCCTCCTCTCTGCCCTGGAGACACCCGAAGAGCAATTCAATTATCTCTCAGGACAAAGGGAAATCACCAATACACATGTGGGGACAACAGGACAGAAATCACCACCCAAACACCCAATGTCACACCCCCACATCAAACACAGACATTTAACATATCCCAGATAGCTCAAGTCTGAGTGCATATCATTAGGTGAATGGCACTCAGAATACACGAATACCATAAAATTAGCTATCTGGGTACCCTCCCATAACAAAATACAATTCCAAAGACAGATTTAAGCTGTGCGGCCGGTCTGTCTTCTCCTTTAAAGTTAGTATGGGCCATAATCCTGAGGCAAGAGGCTGGTAGCCAGGCCTCTCCAAAACCCAGTGGCGAGGTTGCTTTCGCCACACATCTCCCCCTCCCAGGGAAGACTAACCAGATACCTGAGTTAGTCTGGCAGTCCAACCACAACCCAATACGGGACCTGTTGAATCTTGGGGCCTGGCTCTGTTCTGTATGTCCCCAGCTGTTGAGTGGGCATCTGCTACTCCTTGCTTCCTTGTTGCTCTCTAGCTTGGAGCTGTAGGTACTTGGTGGGCAGAGGCCGACTGCGCTCTGCCCCGAGGCCAGCTCTTCCGCTGGGGTAGCCTGTGGGAAGTCCGGCTCTGGAGAAAAGGATAGGGGAGGGCAGAGGCTGACGGCGCTCTGCCCAGATGCCACCTCTTCTGCTGGGGTAGCCTGTGGGGAGTCAGCCTCTGGAGAAGAGGATAGAGGAGGGGAGAGGCCGACTGTGCTCTGCCCAGATGCCAGCTCTTCCGCTGGGATGTGGTCAGGGAATCCTATCCCCAGGACCTTGTTGCAGATCGGCTGTGGAGAGGAGGAATCGCTTACCTCCTCCTCCTGGCATTCCTGCGGGGTTGGTGGGGGATCTGAACCGGCCGTCCAGCATCCCGGTAGGCCTGGTGCAGAGACCGCGGTCCCATCTGCACCATCGGAGTTAGGGGTGCTGTCCCCCTGTGGTTGGGGAGAGAGATCGGTTGTCTCTTCTCTCTTTACAACACACTGCCGCTGGGGAATGGAGACGATGCTTTCCTCTCCCTGCAAAACATACTGCCGCTGGGGAGCAGGACCAACTGTCCGTACTCCCTGAAACTCTGGCTGCCGTTGGGGATCTGGGCCGACTGCCCAGCATCCCTGTAGGGCCGGTGGAGAGATCTCGGTCCCATCTCCACCTGCCATATGGGTTTCCCCCCAGGACCAGTCTATGAGGTCCCCTACCTCTGTAGCTGGTACTGAAGCAGGGGATACTTCAGTCGGGTCTTCCCAGAACACCTCCACAATATCCTTCCAGCTGAAGGGCTCTGGACCTGGGTCAGACACTCTGCTCTCTCGCTGAGCCCTCTCAATGGAGTGGAAGAGATCTCGGTAGTCCTGCTCCAGTTCCCACTCCAGGGTTGCTAGGTGAGCCAGGTCTTTCTCTACCTCATGGGGGTCATCCCAATCCAGCCTAGCCTCCCTCTCGTAGAAGATGTTCTCAAGTCTGGACTGTGCAGGGCTCGCGAAGTCAGGCTCTGCAAAGGACTCCCATAACAAGCCCGGACCATAAAACTCCTCTCCCTCTGGCTTGTCATGCTCAGCTGCCCAGGGGGAATGTTGAATGACATGCCACCTTAGGGCCTGGTAAGCGTCCTCTAGCCAAAGCTCCTTACATACCAGGCTCTGGAGCTCTGTTACCCAGTCATCCAGGGGCTGCTCTCCCAAGAGACCCATCCGCATCGCCACACGCTTCTGTAGCTGCTGCTCATAACTGGGGAGACTCTCACCTCGCCGCCGCTGGGCATTTTCCAGGGCATCATACCAGACTTCCTTTCTGTCTGCATCAATGTAGTCTGCGGCTGCCTCCTCCTCCTCGCCATAGAATGCTGTCCGAAGACTAGCCGATTCAATCCTGCTGTAGCCAGGGGCGCTGTACGGATACTAGCGTTGCCCTCAATTTAGTAAATCCACGAACTGTGTCTCCGAGCTGCTTCTCCTCACACTAGGACGCCATCCCACTGCTTGCCACCAAATGTAACGGATCTCCTAGCACCCCGACCGGGTACCTCCGTTGATAGTGCTCCTAGTGCTTTCCGAGGACTCCAAGCACTCCACTTGACACCGTACGCACTGCAGACCCCACGAACTGCCGAAGCTTGGTTGAGGTCTCACCGTCTCCTACCCACCCTGGACCTACGACAAGGCTCCAGGCTCCAGTGGGTGAACCTCTCCTAAAACCAGAGAGCAGTAACAGCTCTTACAAGAGCTAGTAGTTATAGCCAGGGGAGTATAGCAAATCTCCCAGCGTATAGCAATCCCCCAGTGTCGATCAGTTACCCAAACACAGCCTCAACATGATGAAGGATAAAACAGGAACACTTTATTGAGGGCTACCAGCCCGTATTTATGCAGGTCCCCATCTGATGGACACGCCCCTAGGGGACCAGAAGGAAGACTGTGACACAGGACAGATACGTAGCACTCAGGACACACAGACACAACACATCCCCACAATGCATCATGGTTTCCTCCTCTCTGCCCTGGAGACACCCGAGGAGAAATTCAATTATCTCTCAGGACAAAGGGAAATCGCCAATACACATGTGGGGACAACAGGACAGAAATCACCACCCAAACACACAATGTCACACAGACACATAGACCTGTATAGGCTTCAGCGAAGCACCGCACCTATCTCACAGAGCAGGGAGGAGGTATACAGACACACAGACCTGTATAGGCTTCAGCAAAGCACTGCACCTATCTCACAGAGCAGGGAGGCGGTATACAGATGCACAGACCTGTATAGGCTTCAGCGAAGCACCGCACCTATCTCACAGAGCAGGGAGGAGGTATACAGACACATAGACCTGTATAGGCTTCAGCGAAGCACCGCACCTATCTCACAGAGCAGTGAGGCGGTATACAGACAGGAGATCAGTAAAGATTTGGAGAGCGCTGGACAAGTGTTTGCATGGATAATGTGTTGCAAGAGATGCAATGTATTACACATCAGGGGAGGCGCCATCTGCTGCTCCTTCGAGGGACAGAGGCCACGCCCCCTGTCCGTAAGCCTGGAGGGTCCTGGGATATCTTTATGCGGTAAGATCTTGGCTTCTCCTCCTGCTCAGCTTTATAGGGTTCATTGCCAAAAATAGATCCAGAAGAAGACAAGCGGCACTCACCAGCTTAACTCGAGTATAAATCTTCTCTTTAATGTTGTCCAAATGCAGATCAAACAAGATGTAAAAGGGTAGGGGCAGACACACATAGAAAACACACAGGTATCAGCAGAGACGGCCGTTTTGCGCGTCTGCGCTTCCTCAGGAACCCAGAAAGCCGGGCCTCACCGGGCACGCCCTCAAATGGATAAGCCACGCCTCATCTCTGTGAAGTCACGCCCCCTGCTCCGTGAAGCCACGTTCCAATCGCAGGCAGGAAAAAAAACGGGGGGAGGAGAGCGAAGAAGTTTCTGAGGGGAAGGTGAGCTGGAGGCAGCCCGGGTGCTTCTCTCCCCCTCAGTCAGCCACAGGGAGCCTGCGGGCTCTGGAGGTGAGAGAAGCCTCAGTCAGTTGCTGCAGCTCACGCTCAGATAGCACAATGCTGCTGACTGAGCGTGAGCTACTGAAAGGGTGGACATCCTTGTGTCCGTCCAGGCCCTGTGCAATGAGCAGGACCGTGGTACGGTTACACGGACGCCAAATAATGCAGTGGGTCAGGATATGGGTATAATAGTCTATAGTTTGTTCGTGACGCCAGTTGCAGCATGCGCAGGGTACTAACACAGGGCCCTCCAAGATGTAATAACTCACGCCCCAGTTTAGGAATGCCAGAGTGGTGTAATGTCTCTGTATGGTAGTGGTAATGGTGTCAACGGTGTCTCCTACCTGAGTACGGCCGGACTCCTGGCTCCTGGCTCACTTGCAATAAAATGAGGAGTAATAGAGGAATTTGCAGCAGAAATTGAGATCCAGACCTTGGGTAAAGTTCAAACTTGTCTTTACTGATTGTAACTTTCATACAGCTTTGTCTTAGGTCCCAGCAGGTATTGGCAATGTGTGGCAGGAATGAATCTTCTGCTCTCTTATGTACCTGGAGCTTTGCAGGAAAGCATGTCTGCTTAGTAGCTCTAAACTGTGGCAGGAATTTGGCTTCTGCACTCTCTATCTTCTGCTGTATGGGAACTGACTAGCTGAGGAGGAATATGGCTTCTCCTGGGTCTTTGGACTTTACTCACAGTTATCTTCACAGGGCATGGCTTCTTCCTGGAACTGGAGTTTGTCTGCTTCCTTCTTCCAGCTGAGGCTGAAGGGCTCAGGCTGGGGATGATGATCAATGTCTCAGCCGAGACAAGATCCTGGCTTAGATCCCTATATCTGGGAGCTCCTAGCATGCACACCCTACCCCTAGCAGGAGGTGGGCTACACTAACTCTAAGTTCCTTCTCTCCCCATGAGGCAGGATATGGGCGCAGCCCACTTTGCTCACAGAGGGGGGAGGGAAAGCTGAACTGGAATAAACTATTCCAGCCTAGAAACACTAAACTAAACTAAGTCCTTGCTAACACATTGCTGCCACCTGCTGGTGAACATGGAAATTACAGCAATATACCTTTAACAAGGATTATAATGCACAGTTGTGAGGATGTAGGGTAAAATTACATCTGATGACAATGTTAATGCTCTTAAGAGATTGTAGCAGGGTAAAAGAGTTTAGTAACACAACTCTGGGGTGTTACACCTGCGCTGGGCGGAGGATAGGGAGCCAGAAAACTGGACTGTCCGGCCTAAAACCGGACGTCTGGCCACCCTATCAGGCAGTTGTGTGCCTCTTTTTGTGTCGTCATCCAATGGCGTCATACCAACCAGCCACGCCACTGTGGAAACCCACTATATAAAAACAAATATACAATATAAGGGCACATCAACAAAATTTCTTACTTTATATAAAGGTGCTCAAATCATTCTTATAATTAAGGCCCAAAGGGCCCATTGCTCCTGACCGCATTGTCCACCTGGCCTCTTCACATAATAAATGCCTGTCCCCCCCTTGCAGTAACTGTGGGACTACCTCGATTCCTGAGAAACTCAGGCCATTGGTATTACCTCCATGGGTGGCCCTTACATGTTCTATCAGACAGAGGAAATCGAATTAATGTGTTCTCTGAATCTTTCACACAAATTCCTAATCGTCTTTCCTACATAAAAACGGCTCCAACAGCACATAGGTACACCTGGTATCTACTTTTACATGTTATAAGAGTATTAACCCTATGGCATAGGCCTCCAAATTGTAAGTGGAACAGACAGCCTCCCCCTAGGGCCCTCTATATATATAACGTGTCCCAGGTGTAGGAATGCTGAGTGGTATAGTGCGGCCTAAAGGCTGACTGTATAACTCAGATTCTTCTGTCTGCTGCACTTTTCTCTGTAGTCTGACTCTTAAGTTATGCCAGGGAACTTTCCTCCTGGCTCCTGAGGCTTTATGCTTTGCCTCCATGGCCACCAGAGCTTAAGGTGCTCTGGCTGGCATGGGCACGTCCAGCAGAGACGTGCCCTGCACACCTTCCCCAAGCATGGGGGTAAGCTAGACTAACTAGAACTGGTCCCCATCCTTCCTGCAGGAAGTAGGACTCGCCCACTTCTCCACAAAGGGGGGTTCGAATGTGTGACGGACTGAACCGTCAATGGGGCTGCTGTAGAAGCCTGAGGGCTAGCCTTCTTCCTACGGACTATGGACCCAGAACTATGGAGACCCCCCTCAATCCTCTTGGGGTTACAAGGAACTATTAACCCTGATTTATGTGTGGACTGTAGTTATAGGCCACATCTTTCCTATTGCCCATTAAAGGTGCAGGGTTAACTCTGCACTGAGACTCCCAATGAATGTTGTGACGAATACCGCACCTCACGTCGAGCTCACGAGATACGGTATGGTCACTGGTTACCAAGGCGTGATGTTACGCCGCCCCTGAGGAGCAGGTAAGGTCAGCTTAGTGCAGTGTTCACAGACTCCTCCTGTCCACATGGGCACAGAGAGGCCACAAGCTGAGAGCCACCAGTTCCTTGTTTGATAAGCCCAGTCCGCTAACAAGGTTATATAGGGTGAGAAACCAACCCGCAGTAGCGTATAACTAGGCCGAAACGCGGACGTGGGGATTCGTGATCGAGATACAAGACAGCACAAAATGTAATTATATATTTAATCGCCTTAAGGGCACACTAGATATAACACTATACACACAAGGAATATATACAGTGGTCTGAGGTTGCAAATACAGGTGGTATGGTCCAAACAGGATTAAAGAGAGAAAAAGTCAGTTTACCAGATGGATGAGTCCTTTGGGTGGTGAGGAATAATGGTTACTGTAATCCTTGGCCGTCATCACCTGAGAGGCAGTGAGTTCAGCCGTTTCCCGGTCCCTTCCAAACACCTGATGCAGCGTGACCCCCCTTCAGAAAAAGACGCTGGACTCTGACTGCATGGGTCTTTTGACATGTAGTCGGCCATGCCCCTCCCTGCCTCTGGGAGGGGTCCCCCCTCCCTCCTGGTCCTGGCAGCCAAACGACCCACAAAACCCATTAGAGCCCATAGCTCTAGGCTCCAGAAGGTCACAGGGAGATGCTTCTGGAACCAACGCGTCCGCCTGGGTTCTGGCTACAGGTAGAGTTCACACATGGTACCGTTATTAGGTTTCTGTGGGGAGATCTTCGTATCTCCCCTCCCTGGCACCCTACCACCCAACTACGAGCAGGAGTCTGTCCATCTTGGCCACAGGGTTGCAAATACTGTATATATCTGGTTTATGCCTGTGATGGACGGGCGATTCATAATTCCTTATAAATTACCGGTTCCATGTCTGATAGTTGCTTTTATTCTGAGGAATGACTTAGGGGCGCGGCCCAGCCTTCCCCACCAGCTGGCAGGTGTCACATGAACGGCAGTAGGCAACCACATCGGCCCCCAGGCGGTCCAGCCGTCCTTGGACCCAGACCACCCGCTCGAGGTCTGAGTCCGAGGGAGGCTGTGCCGCCTGCTCCTTGAGAGCGTTCAGGCTGGCGTCAGCCACTAACGCCGCCTGAAACTCCTGACCGGACGTGGCCAGAATAGACAAGACTGCCACGTCCTCTGTCAGGTCTGAGGGACCTGTCTCCTGGCCTCCATCTAACTCGGCAGTCACTTGGTCGGAAGGGGGAAAGCCATCAGACCCATGAGGGGCCCCTAGGGCCCCATCACTCCCACTGCGTGGGACAGCAGCTATGGCCGCTGCCACCGCTGGTAGTGCCAAGTCGCCAGTCCAGATGGACTAACCTGGCCCTCTAACATCCCGATTGTGGGGGAACCCTGCAGTGAGGCTTTACCTGGGAGCCCTACTTCTCCTGGGACAGCCCTGATCTCATTTGCATCCTCCTCCCCTCCAGCTGTCTGCCCCCTGCTGGTCCCCTCAGTCACCACACCTGAGGACAACAGGTTCCAGCATGCTTGCAGGCCACACCTTGGGGCCTCAGCACAGCTGGCGTGAATGACCCCCTCCCAACTGAGGGGAGAGGCACACATTACATCCCCCACCCCCACATCACCATCAACAGGCATGTTATGGACATTAACAGTATCAACAGGGGTGGACATGGCATCACATTCTGGGGGATCGGACCTCGGAATGTCAGAGGCCACGTACTTAGACACAAGCCGCCCAATGTAACGGACCGTTTCCGCAGACAAGGGGTTAAAATCCGTTTAGGTGATGAGCCCCTTTTTGAGAGACAGGCACCGCTACTGCAGGATACACCAAACTCCCGAACTGGATACAAAGTAGCACTCCAAACTGGAACCTCACGAATAGCTGCTAGCAGACGAACAGGAATCAGCTTACACTTCTGGCAATCGGTCTTCTAACAGCATACAGTGAATCCCCCCAATAACGAGACAAGGCTCCGTGTTGAGGGTCAAGCAGTGGTCTGACTGTACTTCACGTACAGCCTCTTTTATTCATAAACGTAGTACTGCCCACAGGGGTTTGAAATACAACCAATCAGTAATTTACAACACATACAATGTAAGTACAGCAACCAATCGTTCACGCCCCCAGAGGACCAGAATGAAGACTGTGACATAGGACAAATACAACATATCCCCACAATGCATCATGGTCTCCTCCTCTCTGTCCTGGAGACAACCTGAGGAGCAATCCAATTATCTCTGAGGACAAAGGGAGATCGCCAATACACATGTGAGGACAACAGAACAGACATCACCATTTAAACACACAATGGGACAATGGCACAATAGAAACACACCCAGCATTTTCCTCCCAAGCTGACAAGTTACACTTATTATAAATTGTTACAAATTTGTGAGTTTACATTGGCCATACATATAACTTACATCAATTTAAACAGTATAACTTGGGGACAAACCTATCCAAAATTCACTTGAATAGGTTCAGGGGTTTAAAAGTTAGTATATGGCCCATAATCCTGGGGCAAGAGGCGGATAAACAGGCCTCTCCAAAACACCGTGGCGAGGTTGGTTTCGCCACACATCTCCCCCCCCTCCCCCAGGGAAGACTAACCAGATACCTGACCTCACGCCGGTCGGTACCTGAGTTAGTCTGGCAGCCCACCCACAACCCAATACTGGACCTGTTGAATTTAGTAGCCTGTCTCTGTCCAGTGAGTCCACCAAGGTTATGTTGGAAGCTGGTACTCTCGGTCTCTGTGTTGCTCCCTGGCTTGGAGTGGAGGTTGCTTTGTGGGCAGGTATCAGCGGTACTCTGCCCTGGTGCCAGCGCTTCCACGGAAGAAGCCTGGTTGGAGCCTGGTTGTTGGAGGGGGAGACCGACTGTCTCTACCCCCTGTGCTGTAAGTGCAGAGACCACGGTCCCATCTGCACTGTTGTGGGGCTTACTGTCTCCCCCTGGTGCGTTAAGCTGCCGCTGGGGAGAGGGGGTAACAAGCTCCTCTCCCATACATATTTCCAGCCGCTGGGGAGGGCGACCAACCGTCTCCGCTCCCAATACAGTGTCCTGTTGCTGGGGAAAGGAGACTGGGCTCTCTATTTCCTGCTGGACACTCTGCCGCTGGGGGACAGGACCGACTGTCCCTGCCCCCTGTAACTCCGCCTGCCACTGGGGAAAGGAGACTGGGCTCCCAATCCCCAATAATTCATACGGCCGCTGGGGAATGGAGACTGGGCTCCCAATTTCCAAAAAATCATGCTGCTGCTGGCGGGCAGGAACAACTACCTCTGCCCCCTGTAACTCAGCCTGCCGCTGAGGAGGGAGGACGCTGCTCTCCTCTCCCTGCATTTCACACTGCCTTCCCGGCATATCACTCTGCTGCTGGGGGGCAGGAACAACTACCTCTGCCCCCTGTAACTCAGCCTGCCGCTGGGGAGGGAGGACGCTGCTCTCCTCTCCCTGCACTTCACACTGCCGCTGGGGAATGGAGACTGGGTTTGTCACCTTACTGTCCTGCTGAGCCTTCTCAATGCCGTGGAACAGCTGCTGGTAGCCCTGTTCCAGCTCCATCTCCCAGGTCACCAGGTGGACCAGGTCCTGCTCAATCTCATGAGTGTCGTCCCAGTCATACCTGCTCTCCCTCCATTCCAAGAGATCATGGAACCGGGCTTGTGTAGGGCTCCCAAACTCCAGCTCTGAAAAAGTCTCCCATAACAAGCCAGGACCATCAAACTCCTCTCCCTCCGGCTTGTCATGCTCAGCTGTCCTGGGTAGGTACTGTGCCCCATACCACCAGAGCGCCTGGTAGGCATCTTCCAGCCACAGCTCCCGCCATGCTAGGAGTTCCAATTCCTTTACCCATTCCTCCCGGGGCTGCTCTCCCAGGAAGGGCATCCGCAGGGCTACTCGCTTCTGCAACCGCTGGTCTTCCGTGGGGAGTCTCTCGTCCTGCATATACTCCACAATACCCAGTACCTGGTACCAGATGCCTTTGCGGACTGCATCTCTGTCATCCATGACACCCTCATCGTACTCCACTGCTGTTTCCATTCTGGTGCTGTCAGGGTCGCTGTACTGGGACATGCGTTGCCCTCAAATTGTAATTCCAGGGAATGATGTTTCTTTGTAGCTGTCCTTCTGGGCTGTGGGAACGATCCCGCTGCTTGCCACCAATGTAACGGCATGTTTCAGCAGACAAGGGGTTAAAATCCGTTTAGGCGATGAGCCCCTTTTTGAGAGACAGGCACAGCTACTGCAGGATACACCAAACTCCCGAACTGGATACAAAGTAGCACTCCAAACTGGAACCTCACGAATAGCTGCTAGCAGACGAACAGGAATCAGCTTACACTTCTGGCAATCGGTCTTCTAACAGCATACAGTAAATCCCCCCAATAACGAGACAAGGCTCCGTGTTGAGGGTCAAGCAGTGGTCTGACTGTACTTCACGTACAGCCTCTTTTATTCATAAACCACAAACATAGTACTGCCCACAGGGGTTTGAAATATAACCAATCAGTAATTTACAACACATACAATGTAACTACAGCAACCAATCATTCACGCCCCCAGAGGACCAGAATGAAGACTGTGACATAGGACAAATACAACATATCCCCACAATGCATCATGGTCTCCTCCTCTCTGTCCCGGAGACAACCTGAGGAGCAATCCAATTATCTCTGAGGACAAAGGGAGATCGCCAATACACATGTGAGGACAACAGAACAGACATCACCATTTAAACACACAATGGGACAATGGCACAATAGAAACACACCCAGCATTTTCCTCCCAAGCTGACAAGTTACACTTATTATAAATTGTTACAACTTTGTGAGTTTACATTGGCCATACATATAACTTACATCAATTTAAACAGTATAACTTGGGGACAAACCTATCCAAAATTCACTTGAATAGGTTCAGGGGTTTAAAAGTTAGTATATGGCCCATAATCCTGGGGCAAGAGGCGGATAAACAGGCCTCTCCAAAACACCGTGGCGAGGTTGGTTTCGCCACACCGCCCCAAGTCCGTCCCCAGCAAAACACTGGCAGAGATATTTGAGGATACCCCCACATCCCTTACTCCTCGACCGGTGCCCCAGTCCAAATAGACCTTGGCGACGGGCAGCGACGGTTCTACTCCCCCTATCCCGGAGACAGTAAGGGATCTACCGGGCAATAATTCTTGTGGTGCCACCAGTTTAGGCCGTACCAGAGTCAGCGCCGGTGTCTCTAAGTCCCATGGCCATGGCCTGGCCCACGGTGACCGGCTGAAAATTGTCAAGGGACCTTCCACCACCCCCACACACACACAACACAGTGGATGGTTTCCGGGTCGATGACTGGGATGGGTCCCTCGGGCACTGGGGACACATGGCCGTGAAGTGTCCTGGCTGCTTACATAGGTGGCAAAGTCGGGGTTCCCTGACCGACATGGAAAGTGAAGCGGGGGCTGGTGCCCACTTGGGTCTAGGGGCAGAGGTAGCAGGTGCAGCGTGCGTCTTACCTCCTCTCCAGCCGAAAGCCGTGGTCCATTGGTCGACTGCTCTTAGCAGGCCCTGCATGTGATCGGCCCAACTCTGGGTAGGACACTGCTGCAAACTCCGGAGCTTTTTCCGGTACGTCTCAGGGGTTAAGTTGTACTGCCGGACCAGAGCCTGCTTGATGTCCTCATAGCTCAGGATGGTCTCGCTGGGCAGGTACCCGAAGATTTCAAGAGCTTTTCCCCTGAGACGTGGCGTTAGGAATCTGACCCACTGGTCGTCTGGCAACTGGTACTGATGGCAGTCCGTCTTAAACGCCAACAAGAAAGTGTCCAAGTCCCCATATTTTTCCAGCAGGGGGAAGTCCTCTGCCCGCAGTTTTGGAATCCAGATCTCTGGAGACTCACATCGGGCTGGGGAGGGCTGCTGCTGTTGGAGCTGGAGCATTTTCAGCCAGTGCTCGCGCTCGGCTTGCTCGCAACGCTCTGCAGCTTGTGCTTGCTCACGACGTTCTGCAGCCTCTGCTTGCTCGCAATGCTCTGCAGCTGCCATGAGGATCTCGTAGGAAGCCTGGTCTCCGGTCTGGAGACGGTCTAGGGCAGTCTGTAGGAGAGCAGCCGAGCCTGCCTGGTTGGGGGGATTGGCAAGTGGAGTGTGGCCCGCCACGGGCCTCACCGCCGGCAACTGGCTCCTTGGGGAGCTTTGGCTGCGCTCCCCCTCGCATTGACTAAAGTTGCCTTCCACCTACTCTTGGCCCCCTATCTAAAGTGCGTCCTCCCTGCCACCGTTCATAGCATCGGCCATCTCCTTCGCCTTGCTTCTTGTGGTACTGGCCATCATTTCCGCAGATGATCACTGACACGACTGCAACCTGATGCACACACACACCTTGGGGTGGGTTCACACTAGCGTTAGGGATTCCGTTACGGCTTTCCGTTATAACATGGTTATAACGGAAAATAACGGAATGGTCAGACATAAAGCAAAACAGAAGCCTTTAAAAGCCATTCCATTTGCTTTCCGTCCTAATGGAAGTCTGTGGGAAAGCATAACGGACTCGTCTGGGTCCCATTATGCAAGACGGAAAACAAAGTCCCGTGCTGTCTGAATGGAGGTGTGAAATGTAACCAAATGTGGCCTGCTAGAAGTTTTCTGCTATCTGGCTGCGTTTTTAAGCAGGCCCCCCCTGTGGAGTTTAATTTCATCTGCCACTCCTGGAGTAAATGGCAGGAATTAAATCATACTCCATATTCCTCACAAATGTGATGTTCTATTGTGTTAGTGATAGGATTAAGATAGCTAACTCCGGGGTAGATGAGTAGATCACCCTATGATACACTCACGAGATAATCCTATCACATGTGTCTCCTCTCTCCCTATTCTTTCATTAAGACACTGGGGAGGAGATGTCGGTTTGCATGCGGTTCATGTTTGATTGAGTTATGTTGTTAGACTTCTTGAACTGTATATATACTGAGTTGGTATTTAATAAAGAGAGTTCTTGATTTGTTTCACCCTCAACATAGAGTCTCATCTCATGTGTGGGGGGAACAGCTATATTTACTCTGGGGATTGCTATCAGTATTATACTCCCCTGGGATTACAACACGGTTACTGGTCTTGGGCCCAGGGTGGGTGGAGGACAGCGAGACCCCAGCCAAGCTGTAACGCTGGAAGTGGGGACTACAGTGCTGATGGTGTCCGGTGGAGTGCTTGGAAATACTCGGTGAGCACTAGGAAGCATCGATTGGCGGAGGCACCCAGTCGGGTGCCAAGCGGTCCGTCACATTGGTGGCAGCGGTGGGATGCCTTCCCAGGAGTATAGAAGCATCCTGGAGACACCGTTCATGGAGTTATATTTGGAGCAACGCTATTACCCGTACAGCGCCCCTGGCTACAGTAGTATGGAATCAGCTAGTTTCCGAACAGCGTTCCACTACAAAGAGTAAAATGACCCGGACTGGAGGGATGCAGTCTAGAAAGGCATCTGGCACGAGGCCCTGGAGGACGTACAGCGTCGGCGGGGCGAGAGTCTCCCCAGTGAGGAGCAGCGGTTGCAGATGCGAGTGGCCCTGCGAATGCCCCTTCTGGGAGAGCAGCCCCTGGATGAGTGGGTGACAGAACTCGAGAGCCTGTATGGAAGGAGCTTTGGCTAGGCGACGCCTACCAGGCACTCTGGTGGTACTCGATTCGGCACTCCCCCTGGATGGCTGAGCACAACAGGCCCGAGGGTGAGGATTACGATGGCCCTGGCCTGTTGTTTGAGGCCTTTGCAGAACCAGAGTTCGGAGATGCTGGAGAGTCCCAGTTCTGGGATATCTATGTCTACAGGGAGGGTATGCATGATTGGGCTACAGCGAGAGAGGTGAGACAAGACCTGGCATCTCTAGTGACAAGGGAGTGGGAGCTGGAGCAGGATGACCAATACCTCCTCAGATCAATTTGGCCCCAATATACACTGCAGGAGAGCTGGGTGGCAGTCCCAGACCTACAACCCTACAGCTGGGAAGACCTGACTGAGGTATCCCCAGCTACAGAGGTAAGGGACCTCATAGACTGTTCCTGGGGGGACCCCCAGTCGGCAGGTGGAGATGGAACCAAGGTCTCTCCACCGCACCCACGGGGATGCTGGGCAGCCGATCCAGATCCCCAGCTACAGTCAGAGTTCATGAACCCCCAGTCGGGCTGTTGGAGAAGCCTGAGGGCTAGCCTCCTTCCTACGGACTATGGAGACCCCCTCAGACCTCTTGGGGTTACAAGGAACTATATTTCCTATTGCCCATTAAAGGTGCAGGGTGTGAATCCTGCAACACAAAAAGGGGTTAACTCTGCACTGAGACTCCCAATGAATGTGTTAGATTATTTGTCCCTTTGTTCTATTGTGTTACTGATAGGATTAAGATAGCTGACTCCGGTGTAGAGGAGTAGATCGCCCGATGATACCCTCAGGAGATAGATAATCCCATCACGTGTCTCCTCTCTCACTATTCTTTCATTAAGACACTGGGGAGGGGATGTCTGTTTGCATGCTGTTCATGTTTGATTGCGTTATGTTGTTAGACTTCTTGAACTGTATATATACTGAGTTGGTCTTCAATTAAGAGAGTTCTTGATTTGTTTCACCCTCAAGATAGAGTCTCATCTTATGTGATGGTGTCCAGTAGAGTGCTTGGAAGTACTCTGTAAGCACTAGGAAGCATCGATTGGCGGAGGCACCCAGTCGGGGTGCCAAGCGGTGCGTCAAAGAATGGAATGTAAGGTTTAATTCTAATGGCATCTCTGATATATTTGCTGCCACCTGCTGGTGAACCAGGCACATTACATGTGAACATAACAGTTGCAAACAAAATAGGAATGCACAGTATGTAGGTGTCACATCTGTGACAGTTCTCAGAAGGTCTGAAAGATTATCTACGCATTAGTGATCTGACAGCCTCTTTCGGTTTCACTTTGTCTGTGTGTTGCTGGTATGTCCACTCCTCCTGTTCAGGTGTGGATCATGTGACCTCTACCACGCCCTATTTAGTCTGACTTCTCCCATCACTCTTTGCTTGGGATAGGTTCATTTGGTCTTGGAAGAGGTGGAGTGTGGTTCATGTTGAAGTCCTGTTCATCCATCATCCTCTGAAGTTAAGTGTTCTGCTTGTCGTGTTTTGTATTCCCCCCCCCCCCCTCTGTTGTTTACTAGGCCTCAGTGAGACGCTAGTTCCTTCACCAGGGAAGGAACGGGTTGTCTCTGCCCGGTCATTACTATTAGGGCATCTGAGGGTCACCAGGGTTTTCTAGGTTCCCGTGTATGGGTATCTCTACCATCGAGAGGTGCCCATACGGATAGGAGTTAGGGCCAGGAGCAGGGTTTTTATAGGTGGTGACCCTTTTCCTTCCCTAGTGGAGAGGCCTAGAGTCTTCCCCTTCCTTCTTGTTGTCTTTTGGTGTTCTCCCCTACTACATCCGTTACATTATCCCAAGCCCATACCACCATTTTTGTTCTGATCTGTGCAGCTATGGATACTATGTCTGCACTGGTCGAACAGCTGCACAATTTGACTTTGGGGGTAACAGACCTCCGCGCAACTGTCTTGCAGATTCAGAGTCCACAGGCTGCTGGTTCCGGTGGTGGGTCCCAGGCCTGTCCTGAACCGAAGGTGAACATTTGTCCGTACTTGCAGCAATAAGGTGTAAACAGAAGGGAAAAAACTTTTAATCCTCAAATTACTATTGGTGGTGTGGATGGGGAGCAAGAAAACCTACTTTTGTCTTTTACTGGTAGTATTTCTCCTGTCTGCCGAGGTGGCGCTAGAGTCCAAAACTGTGAAAATCAAAGCATTTATCGACAGTGGGGCAGGAGTTAACTTGATTGATGGACAGTTTGTACGCATTCATGGGTTGACTACTAATGCATTAGAGAAAAGTATTTCTGTCTTTGCAATTGACTCAGCACCTCTCACCCAAAAATGTCTGTCGCAGGTAGTGAATGACATTCATTTAAGAGTGGGTGATTTGCATCAGGAATCTATCTCCTGTTATGTGTTGGAGGGTCTGCCTGCACCGTTGGTGTTGGGCTTACCGTGGTTAAGCAAACATAACCCTAACATCGACTGGCAAGCAAGAGAGATTCTCGATTGGAGTGATTTTTGCATGGACAACTGTCTTAATGCATCGTTCTCTATGGTGACCACTAAAACTGTACCCTCGTTCATTTCTGAATTTTCTGATGTGTTTTCTGAGAGTGGTAATCAAGAGTTGCCTCCACACCGGGAGTATGACTGTCCCGTCAATCTTATTCCCGGAGCTAAATCGCCCAAATCTCGGTTGTATAATCTTTCGGAACCCGAAAGAAAGGCCATGCGAGAGTATATCACCGAGAGTTTGGCAAAGGAACATATTAGACCATCCAAGTCCCCAGTGGCTGCTGGGTTTTTCTTTGTAAAGAAAAAGGATGGTACCCTGAGACCATGCCTGGACTTCCGTGAGCTCAATCATATTACCGTCCGTGATCCTTACCCACTTCCTTTGATTCCGGATTTGTTTAGTCAGATTGTTGGGGGGATGAGTGGAAGACCGCATTTAATACCCCTGAGGGTCATTTTGAAAACCTGGTCATGTCCTTTGGGTTAACCAATGCTCTTGCGGTTTTTCAACACTTTGTCAATGACATCTTTCATCATCTGGTGGGGGGGTTTGTCGTTGTATACCTTGATGACATACTAATTTATTCGCCTAATATGGAGACTCATCAGGATCATGTGAGACAAGTGTTACAGATCCTAAGAGAGAATAAGTTGTATGCTAAGATGGGAAAGTGTGTATTTGCTGTACAGGAAGTGCAATTTCTGGGTTGCCTGCTCTCATCCTCAGGTTTTCGTATGGATCCCGAGAAGGTCCGTGCCGTGTTGGACTGGGATTGACCCGAAAATCTGAAAGCGCTTATGCGGTTTTTGGGGTTTACCAACTACTACCGTAAATTTATCTTGAACTATTCATCGGTGGTTAAACCTTTAACAGACATCACTAGGAAGGGTGCGGATATTTCTGTCTGGTCTGATGCGGCATTACAGGCCTTTTCTGCTGTGAATTCGTGTTGAAGTCCTGTTCATCCATCATCCTCTGAAGTAAAGTGTTCCGCTTGTCGTGTTTTGTATTCCCCCCCTCCCCTGTTGTTTACTAGGCCTCAGTGAGACGCTAGTTCCTTCATCAGGGAAGGAACGGGTGGTCTTTGCCCTGTCATTATCTTTAGGGCATCTGAGGGTCACCAGGGTTTTCTAGGTTCCTGTGTATGGGTATCTCTACCATCGAGAGGTGCCCATACGGATAGGAGTTAGGGCCAGGCTGCAGGATTTTTATAGGTGGTGACCCTTTTCCTTCCCTACCGGAGAGGCCTAGTGTCTTTCCCCTTCCTTCTTATTGTCTTTTGGTGTTCTCCCCTACTACATCCGTGACAGTAGGAAATGGATTAAATACACAAGATGGCATGAGGTTAGACCAATAAAGACAGTAGCAAGGTGCAGAAGTAGTAACACCACTCTGGGGTCTTACATAAGTACTTCCATTGGGGGTTATTGCGACAAAATGAACAATTGCCACACCTACGATTACCTATAGGCATTAGATCTTTTAACCAATTACCAGGTTTCTCCCCCATAAAGTGACTCCTCACTAGTCTATCTCTTAGGACTCCTCCTGATTGCTATAAGGGGTTTTTCACCAGAATGTTCTGTGAGGCTATTAATGTCCCAATTATTGAATATAGCTTTACGGATCACCTCTGCCATAGGACTATATCTAAAAGAAAAGGCAAACCTCTTAGTATCACATTTTCTCTTCTCCCCTCTGGGACAACTCTGGTGCTTTCATCATCGCCTCATCCAGAATACTATCTGGATACCCCCTCTCTAACAAGCGATTCCTTAAATCCAGAGTCGGAGACATATAGTCTTCTTCTGCTTAATTAATCCTCCTAAGTCTTACAAATTGTCCATAAGGGACGGATTTCTTTACACTTTCTGGGTGCAGCACGGTGGGTTTTCTATATCCCAAGGTGGTGACCTATCTGTCGCCTCTCACCACAACAGCCACATCCAGAAATTCCACATTCTGCCCTCCATACTTGTATGTAAACCTCATAGTCATGTCATTAATCGTGTTCAAATACGTAACAAACTCCTGACATTGTAATTCCGTCCCCGACCAAACTATAAAGATAATCCAGCTGGTCGGCACTCGTCCATTTGTGAACGCTGCTACGGGAAGGATCAACCTCCACTTGAAAACAGATATATTGAAAAAGAAGATACGACTGCCGGGATTTATTTTTATTATTTAAACTATAAAGATGTTGTGACGGACTGAACCGTCACTGGGGCTGCTGGAGAAGCCTGAGGGCCAGCCTCCTTCCTACGGACTATGGACCGAGAACTATGGAGACCCCCTCAGACCTTTTGGGGTTACAAGGAACTATGAACCCTGATTTATGTGTGTAATTTATATTCCACATATTTCCTATTGCCCATTAAAAAGGCATGGTGTGGATTCAGCAACACAAAAAGGGTTAACTCTGCACGGAGACTCCCTCTGATTGTGTTAGTGATGGGATTAAGATAGCTGACTCTAGGAGCAGCCGACTCCTAGATGAGTAGATCCCCCTATGATACACTCAGGAGATAATCCCATCACATGTGTCTCCTCTCTCCCTATTCATTCATTATGGAGGCGGTGAAGAGGTCTGTTTGCATGCTGTTCATGGTTGATTGCGCTATGTTGTTAGACTTCTTGAACTGTATATATACTGAGTTGATCTTCAATAAAGGGAGTTCCTGTTTTACCCTTCATCATGTTGAGGCTGGTGTTTGGGTAGCTGATCGACACTGGGGATTGCTATACACTGAAGATTTGCTATACTCCCCTGGCTATAACTACTAGCTCTTGTAAGAACTGTTCCTGTTCCTGGTTCCTGTGGTGGTTTTGGTGTAGAGCGGAGTGCTTGGAGTCCTCGGGAAGCACTAGGAGCATCCATTAACGGAGGTACCCAGTCGGGGTGCCAGGAGATCTGTTACAGTGGTGGCAGCAGTGGGATGGCGTCTTAGTGCGAGGAGAAGCAGCTCGGAGACACCGTTGGTGGAGTATATTGAGGGCAACGCTAGTATCCGTACAGCGCCCCTGTCTACAGCAGGATGAAATCGGCTAGTCTTCGGACAGCGTTCCACTACGAGGAGGAGAATGACCCGGACTGGAGGGATGCAGTCCGTAAAGGAGTCTGGCACGATGCCCTGAAATACGTACAGCGTCGGCGGGGCGAGAGTCTCCCCAGTGAGGAGCAGCAGTTGCGGATGCGAGTGGCCCTGCGAATGCCCCTTCTGGGAGAGCAGCCCCTGGATGAGTGGGTGACAGAACTCGAGAGCCTGGAATGGAAGGAGCTTTGGCTAGACAACGCTTACCAGGCACTCTGGTGGTACTTGATTCGGCACTCCCCCTGGATGGCTGAGCACGACAGACCCGAGGCTGAGGATTATGATGGCCCTGGCCTGTTGTTTGAGTCCTTCGCAGAACCGGAGTTCGGAGATGCTGGAGAGTCCCAGTTCTGGGATATCTATGACTACAGGGAAGCTATGCATGATTAGACTACAGTGAGAGAGGTGAGACAAGACCTGGCATCTCTAGTGACAAAGGAGTGGGAGCTGGAGCAGGATTACCAATACTTCTTCAGCTCAATTCGGCCCCAATATACACTGCCGGAGAGCTCTGTGGCAGTCCCAGACCTACAACCCTATAGCTGGGAAGACCCGACTGAAGTATCCCCTGCTTCAGTACCAGCTACGGAGGTAGGGGACCTCATAGACTGGTCCTGGGGGGAACCCCATATGGCAGATGGAGATGGGACTGAGATCTCTCCACCGGCCCTACAGGGATGCTGGGCGGTCGGCCCAGATCCCCAATGGCAACTGGAGTTTCAGGGAGTAGAGACAGTCGGTCCTGCTCCCCAGCGGCAGTATGTTTTGCATGGAGAGGAGAGCAACATCTCCATTTCCCAGCAGCAGTGTACCTTGCAGGGAGAGGAGACAACTGGTCTCTCTCCCCAACCACAGGGGGACAGCACCCCTAACTCTGATGGTGCAGATGGGACCGCAGTCTCTGCACCTGGCCTACCGGGATGCTGGACAGCCGGTACAGATCCCCCACCAACCCCGCAGAAATGCCAGGAGGAGGATGTAAGCAATCCCTCCTCTCCGAGCCCAGTCGGCTTCTGCCCTCCCCTGTCCTCTTGTTCAGAGGCTGACTCCCCACAGGCTACCCCAGCGGAAGAGCTGGCATCTGGGCAGAGCGCAGTTGGCCTCTGCCCACCAAGTAGCCACAGCTCCAAGCTAGAGAACAACAATGCAGCAAGGAGTAGCAGACGCCCACTCAACAGCTGGGGACATACAGAACAGAGCCAGGCCCCAGAGTTCAACAGGACCCGTGTTTGTTTATGGGTGGGCTACTCGACTAACTCAGGCACCGACCGACAGGAGGACAGGTACCTGGTTAGTCTACTGTTGGGAGGGGAGAAATATGACAGACTGAACCGTCACTGGGGCATAGCTGGAGAAGCCTGAGGGCCAGCCTCCTTCCTACGGACTATGGACCCAGAACTATGGAGACCCCCTCTGACCTTTTGGGGTTACAAGGAACTATGAACCCTGATTTATGTGTGGAATTTATATGCCACATATTTCCTATTGCCCATTAATTTGCAGGGTGTGGATTCAGCAACACAAAAAGGGTTAACTCTGCACTGAGACTCCCCCTGATTGTGTTAGTGATGGGATTAAGATAGCTGACTCTAGGAGCAGCAGACTCCTAGATGAGTAGATCACCCTATGATACACTCAGGAGATAATCCCATCACATGGGTCTCCTCTATCCCTATTCATTCATTATGGAGGGGGGAAGATGTCTGTTTGCATGTTGTTCATGGTTGATTGCGTTATGTTGTTAGACTTCTTGAACTGTATATATACTGAGTTGATCATCAATAAAGGGAGTTCCTGTTTTACCCTTCATCATGTTGAGGCTGGTGTTTGGGTAACTGATCGACACTGGGGATTGCTATACGCTGAAGATTTGCTATACTCCCCTGGCTATAACTACTAGCTCTTGTAAGGGCTATTCCTATTTCCTGTGGTGGTTTTGGTGTAGAGCGGAGTGCTTGGAGTCCTCGGGAAGCACTAGGAGCATCCATCAATGGAGGTACCCAGTTGGGGTGCCAGGAGATCCGTTACAGATGTCATTGATATACCTTAAAAATGTCCGGATATATGGTAAGAAGGGATTATCAACTGAAAATACATATCTGTCTTCGAATATCACTAATGTGGGGATTCGCTCTGGTAGTTAGGACTAGCGGATGCAGTATAGAGGCAAAGTATACAGTTCTTGTATCAAACAGCGGTGTTTATTCACACATTAGTGTATAACAGAACGCAAATAAGGTGTATCACAAAATGCAGGTGGCTTGGTGTCTGTTCACACACAAGGAAAGTCCATAAAGAATAAAAGTCACCTTTTATCCTGTTAATTCACACCCTGTTAGCCGTTCAGCCTCATCAAGTCCATAGGCGGCCTGTTCGCCTTTAGAGGGTCCTGAGTCCTCCAGTCCGGCTCAAACCTCAAATCCCAGCACAGCCCTCAGTTCACAGCACACAGACTCCTGAGCTCCACCATCAGAGGGAGGTAAATCCACACCACCTGGCAGTGCTGGCTGGTTTTTATGCTTGGCAAAACCCGGCCTGGAACATGGGGAGTAGTCACCCACCCAGCACTTTGACTACTCCCATCCCGGATCAGTTATGGCAGCCATGCTAAATCTCACGGTGTCAATTAGCAATAGCTGCTGCTGACACACAAAAAAACGGCTCTTACTTCATCGAGGCCAGATACCTCGATGACACAAACCTTCCATCCACGGCGGTCCCTTGTGCCCAAATGTACAAGACACAGGTGTACCTATTGCCGTTCCGGATTTCTGCCTATACCATTTATTCCCAAATTTTAATACGTTATTAGATAAAATAAACTCCAACGAGTCCTTAATGAAGTCACCGTACTCTTTACTTTTATCTGTACCCCCTAGCACTTCCATCACGGCTCCAACCCCTGCGTCATGCGGGATCCGGGTGTACAAACTCTCTAAATCCGGGGAAATCAAACTAAAACCCTCATGAACAGCCTTCAGTGCAAGGAGGAAGTCGTTAGTATCCCTAAGATATGAGGGGGCACTGGAGCCAATCAATGGATTTCGATAGGGGTTCAGTCACAATAGGGCGCCCCGGAGGTCGGCTCAGTGACTTGAGTACTTTAAGTAAAAAGTACCAAGATGGTTTAGAGGGAAAAAGGGGTAGTAGTTTCTCAGCCATTTTTTTTGATAATATTCCACTCTCTGTGTATTTACGGAGCAGACTTTGTATATTTATTATCGGGTCCATTGCTAAAACCTCATAAACTTCCAGATCTCCTAATTGTCTTAAGGCCTCAGTCATATAATAATCTCTCGTCATCAAAACCACATTGCCCCTCTTTGTCTGCTGGTTTAACTAGTATATCCTTCCGTGATTGAAGCCACTTCAGTGCTTTATTCTCACCTAAGCTAATATTCATATCAGTAACTTTGTATCAATTAATTAAACAGGCACTCAATCACCGGGAACGGCATCAAGGACAACTATTTATTGCTCCCCATTTCAATTAGACACATCAGTAATATGAAAATATCTCAACATAAAAAAGTTATAAAAAAATTTAATTTTAAAACAATTAAAAATAAAATAGTGTTGTGTTGTCCCGACCAATCTAGTGCCAACAGTGGGACGACCATATGAACAAAGAGGACAGGAATCCACAACAATAAATAATCATCCTATTGTTAAATGTGGTGTGTGGTGTATACAGTGAGTGCAGGGTGAGGAGTACGGTGTATACAGTGAGTGCAGGGTGAGGAGTACGGTGTATACAGTGAGTGCAGGGTGAGGAGTGTGGTGTATACAGTGAGTGCAGGGTGATGAGTGTGGTGTATTCAGTGAGTGCAGGGTGATGAGTGTACTGTATACAGTGAGTGCAGGGTGATGAGTGTGGTGTATACAGTGAGTGCAGAGTGAGGAGTGTGGTGTATTCAGTGAGTGCAGGGTGATGAGTGTGGTGTATACAGTGAGTGCAGGGTGAGGAGTACGGTGTATACAGTGAGTGCAGGGTGATGAGTGCGGTGTATACAGTGAGTGCAGGGTGATGAGTGCGGTGTATACAGTGAGTGCAGGGTGATGAGTGTGGTGTATACAGTGAGTGTAGAGTGATGAGTGGTGTATACAGTGAGTGCAGGGTGAGGAGTGTGGTGTATACAGTGAGTGTAGAGTGATGAGTGTGGTGTATTCAGTGAGTGGAGGGTGATGAGTGTGGTGTATACAGTGAGTGCAGGGTGAGGAGTACGGTGTATACAGTGAGTGCAGGTAGTGAGTACGTTGTATACAGTGAGTGCAGGGTGATACGTGTACTGTATACAGTGAGTGCAGGGTGATGAGTGTGGTGTATACAGTGAGTGCAGGGTGATGAGTACGGTGTATACAGTGAGTGCAGGGTGATGAGTACAGTGTATACAGTGAGTGCAGGGTGATGAGTGTGGTGTATACAGTGAGTGCAGGGTGATGAGTACGGTGTATACAGTGAGTGCAGGGTGATGAGTGTGGTGTATACAGTGAGTGCAGGGTGATGAGTGTGGTGTATACAGTGAGTGCAGGGTGGTGAGTGTATTGTATACAGTGAGTGCAGGGTAATGAGTGTGGTGTATACAGTGAGTGCAGGGTGATGAGTACGGTGTATACAGTGAGTGCAGGGTGATGAGTACGGTGTATACAGTGAGTGCAGGGTGGTGAGTACGGTGTATTCAGTGAGTGCAGGGTGATGAGTACGGTGTATACAGTGAGTACAGGGTGATGAGTGTGGTGTATACAGTGAGGGCAGGGTGGTGAGTACGGTGTATACAGTGAGTGCAGGGTGATGAGTGTGGTGTATACAGTGAGTGCAGGGTGATGAGTGTGGTGTATACAGTGAGTGCAGGGTGATGAGTGTGGTGTATACAGTGAGTGCAGGGTGATGAGTGTGGTGTATACAGTGAGTGCAGGGTGATGAGTGTGGTGTATACAGTGAGTGCAGGGTGATGAGTACGGTGTATACAGTGAGTGCAGGGTGGTGAGTGTGGTGTATACAGTGAGTGCAGGGTGATGAGTACGGTGTATACAGTGAGTGCAGGGTGATGAGTGTGGTGTATACAGTGAGTGCAGGGTGATGAGTGTGGTGTATACAGTGAGTGCAGGGTGATGGGTACGGTGTATACAGTGAGTGCAGGGTGATACGTGTACTGTATACAGTGAGTGCAGGGTGATGAGTGTGGTGTATACAGTGAGTGCAGGGTGATGAGTACGGTGTATACAGTGAGTGCAGGGTGATGAGTACGGTGTATACAGTGAGTGCAGGGTGATGAGTGTGGTGTATACAGTGAGTGCAGGGTGATGAGTACGGTGTATACAGTGAGTGCAGGGTGATGAGTGTGGTGTATACAGTGAGTGCAGGGTGATGAGTGTGGTGTATACAGTGAGTGCAGGGTGGTGAGTGTATTGTATACAGTGAGTGCAGGGTGATGAGTGTGGTGTATACAGTGAGTGCAGGGTGATGAGTACGGTGTATACAGTGAGTGCAGGGTGATGAGTACGGTGTATACAGTGAGTGCAGGGTGGTGAGTACGGTGTATTCAGTGAGTGCAGGGTGATGAGTGTGGTGTATACAGTGAGTACAGGGTGATGAGTGTGGTGTATACAGTGAGGGCAGGGTGGTGAGTACGGTGTATACAGTGAGTGCAGGGTGATGAGTGTGGTGTATACAGTGAGTGCAGGGTGATGAGTGTGGTGTATACAGTGAGTGCAGGGTGATGAGTGTGGTGTATACAGTGAGTGCAGGGTGATGAGTGTGGTGTATACAGTGAGTGCAGGGTGATGAGTGTGGTGTATACAGTGAGTGCAGGGTGATGAGTACGGTGTATACAGTGAGTGCAGGGTGGTGAGTGTGGTGTATACAGTGAGTGCAGGGTGATGAGTACGGTGTATACAGTGAGTGCAGGGTGATGAGTGTGGTGTATACAGTGAGTGCAGGGTGATGAGTGTGGTGTATACAGTGAGTGCAGGGTGATGGGTACGGTGTATACAGTGAGTGCAGGGTGATACGTGTACTGTATACAGTGAGTGCAGGGTGATGAGTGTGGTGTATACAGTGAGTGCAGGGTGATGAGTACGGTGTATACAGTGAGTGCAGGGTGATGAGTACGGTGTATACAGTGAGTGCAGGGTGATGAGTGTGGTGTATACAGTGAGTGCAGGGTGATGAGTACGGTGTATACAGTGAGTGCAGGGTGATGAGTGTGGTGTATACAGTGAGTGCAGGGTGATGAGTGTGGTGTATACAGTGAGTGCAGGGTGGTGAGTGTATTGTATACAGTGAGTGCAGGGTGATGAGTGTGGTGTATACAGTGAGTGCAGGGTGATGAGTACGGTGTATACAGTGAGTGCAGGGTGATGAGTACGGTGTATACAGTGAGTGCAGGGTGGTGAGTACGGTGTATTCAGTGAGTGCAGGGTGATGAGTGTGGTGTATACAGTGAGTACAGGGTGATGAGTGTGGTGTATACAGTGAGGGCAGGGTGGTGAGTACGGTGTATACAGTGAGTGCAGGGTGATGAGTGTGGTGTATACAGTGAGTGCAGGGTGATGAGTGTGGTGTATACAGTGAGTGCAGGGTGATGAGTGTGGTGTATACAGTGAGTGCAGGGTGATGAGTACGGTGTATACAGTGAGTGCAGGGTGGTGAGTGTGGTGTATACAGTGAGTGCAGGGTGATGAGTACGGTGTATACAGTGAGTGCAGGGTGATGAGTGTGGTGTATACAGTGAGTGCAGGGTGATGAGTGTACTGTATACAGTGAGTGCAGGGTGATGAGTGTGGTGTATACAGTGAGTGCAGGGTGATGAGTGTGGTGTATACAGTGAGTGCAGGGTGATGGGTACGGTGTATACAGTGAGTGCAGGGTGATGAGTGTGGTGTATACAGTGAGTGCAGGGTGATGAGTACGGTGTATACAGTGAGTGCAGGGTGATGAGTGTTCTGTATACAGTGAGTGCAGGGTGGTGAGTGTGGTGTATACAGTGAGTGCAGGGTGATAAGTGTGGTGTATACAGTGAGTGCAGGGTGATAAGTGTGGTGTATACAGTGAGTGCAGGGTGATGAGTGTGGTGTATACAGTGAGTGCAGGGTGATGGGTACGGTGTATACAGTGAGTGCAGGGTGATGAGTGTAGTGTATACAGTGAGTGCAGGGTGATGAGTACGGTGTATACAGTGAGTGCAGGGTGATGAGTGTTCTGTATACAGTGAGTGCAGGGTGGTGAGTGTACTGTATACAGTGAGTGCAGGGTGATGAGTGTGGTGTATACAGTGAGTGCAGGGTGATGAGTACGGTGTATTCAGTGAGTGCAGGGTGGTGAGTGTACTGTATACAGTGAGTGCAGGGTGATGAGTACGGTGTATACAGTGAGTGCAGGGTGATGAGTGTGGTGTATACAGTGAGTACAGGGTGATGAGTGTGGTGTATACAGTGAGTGCAGGGTGGTGAGTGTGGTGTATACAGTGAGTGCAGGGTGATGAGTGTGGTGTATACAGTGAGTGCAGGGTGATGAGTACGGTGTATACAGTGAGTGCAGGGTGGTGAGTGTATTGTATACAGTGAGTGCAGGGTGATGAGTATGGTGTATACAGTGAGTACAGGGTGATGAGTACGGTGTATACAGTGAGTGCAGGGTGGTGAGTGTATTGTATACAGTGAGTGCAGGGTGATGAGTATGGTGTATACAGTGAGTACAGGGTGATGAGTACGGTGTATACAGTGAGTGCAGGGTGATGAGTATGGTGTATACAGTGAGTACAGGGTGATGAGTACGGTGTATACAGTGAGTGCAGGGTGGTGAGTGTATTGTATACAGTGAGTGCAGGGTGATGAGTATGGTGTATACAGTGAGTACAGGGTGGTGAGTACGGTGTATACAGTGAGTGCAGGGTGGTGAGTGTATTGTATACAGTGAGTGCAGGGTGATGAGTATGGTGTATACAGTGAGTGCAGGGTGATGAGTACGGTGTATACAGTGAGTGCAGGGTGATGAGTGTGGTGTATACAGTGAGTGCAGGGTGATAAGTGTGGTGTATACAGTGAGTGCAGGGTGGTGAGTGTGGTGTATTCAGTGAGTGCAGGCTGATGAGTACGATGTATACAGTGAGTGCAGGGTGATGAGTGTATTGTATACAGTGAGTGCAGGGTGATGAGTGTGGTGTATACAGTGAGTGCAGGGTGGTGAGTACGGTGTATACAGTGAGTGCAGGGTGATAAGTGTGGTGTATACAGTGAGTGCAGGGTGGTGAGTGTGGTGTATTCAGTGAGTGCAGGGTGATGAGTGTATTGTATACAGTGAGTGCAGGGTGATAAGTGTGGTGTATACAGTGAGTGCAGGGTGGTGAGTACGGTGTATACAGTGAGTGCAGGGTGATGAGTGTGGTGTATACAGTGAGTGCAGGGTGATGAGTATGGTGTATACAGTGAGTACAGGGTGATGAGTACGGTGTATACAGTGAGTGCAGGGTGGTGAGTACGGTGTATTCAGTGAGTGCAGGGTGGTGAGTACGGTGTATACAGTGAGTGCAGGGTGATGAGTGTGGTGTATACAGTGAGTGCAGGGTGATGAGTACGGTGTATTCAGTGAGTGCAGGGTGGTGAGTACGGTGTATACAGTGAGTGCAGGGTGGTGAGTGTATTGTATACAGTGAGTGCAGGGTGATGAGTACGGTGTATACAGTGAGTGCAGGGTGATAAGTGTGGTGTATACAGTGAGTGCAGGGTGGTGAGTGTGGTGTATTCAGTGAGTGCAGGGTGATGAGTACGGTGTATACAGTGAGTGCAGGGTGATGAGTACGGTGTATACAGTGAGTGCAGGGTGGTGAGTGTGGTGTATTCAGTGAGTGCAGGGTGATAAGTGTGGTGTATACAGTGAGTGCAGGGTGGTGAGTGTGGTGTATTCAGTGAGTGCAGGGTGATGAGTACGGTGTATACAGTGAGTGCAGGGTGATGAGTACGGTGTATACAGTGAGTGCAGGGTGGTGAGTGTGGTGTATTCAGTGAGTGCACTTGTGGGGGGAGCACTGCTCACATCTGGTTTCCATCACCCCCGCCCCCCATGCTTTCCCTCTCTGTCCCACTCCTCTGCTCCTTCCTCCTCCCTCCAGTCCACTCTACACCATGATCTCCGCTCTACTCTTCTGCTTCACCCTCTGCCTTGGGCTCTGCTGGGCACAGACCACCAACTACACCAGGTAAGTGCCCGCTCCCATCACTGCCTTCAGCCGAGGAGACAGGTAGGTGGGGGATGTAGCAGAGCCAGGGGCTGGGGGACATATACAGCCGTAAAATGAAGAGGTGAAAAGGTGTAATAGTAGGATGGGAGGTGTGGTAGTCTAAAGAGAAGGTGTAGTGGAGGGATGGGAGGTGTAGTAGTCTAAAGAGAAGGTGAAATGTAGGGATGGAGGGTGAAGTAGTATAAAGAGAAGGTGTAGTGGTGGGATGGGAGGTGTAGTAGTCTAAAGAGAAGGTGAAATGTAGGGATGGAGGGTGAAGTAGTATAAAGAGAAGGTGTAGTGGTGGGATGGGAGGTGTAGTAGTATAAAGAGAAGGTGTAGTGGAAGGATGGGAGGTGTAGTAGTGTAAAGAGAAGGTGTAGTGTAAGGATGGGAGGTGTAGTAGTGTAAAGAAAAGGTGTAGTGGAGGGATGGGAGGTGTAGTAGTGTAAAGAGAAGGTGAAGTCGAGGGATGGGAGGTGTAGTAGTGTAAAGAGAAGGTGTAGTGGAGGGATGGGAGGTGTAGTAGTGTAAAGAGAAGGTGTAGTGGAGGGATGGGAGGTGTAGTAGTATAAAGAGAAGGTGTAGTGGAAGGATGGAAGGTGTAATAGTGTAAAGAGAAGGTGAAATGTAGGGATGGAGGGTGTAGTAGTGTAAAGAGAAGGTGTAGTGGAGGGATGGGAGGTGTAGTAGTGTAAAGAGAAGATGTAGTGGAGGGATGGGAGGTGTAGTAGTGTATAGAGATGGTGTAGTGGAGGGATGGGAGGTGTAGTAGTGTAAAGAGAAGGTGTCGTGGAAGGATGGGAGGTGTAGTAGTGTAAAGAGAAGGTGTAGTGGAGGGATGGGAGGTGTAGTAGTGTAAAGAGAAGGTGTAGTGGAGGGATGGGAGGTGTAGTAGTGTAAAGAGAAGGTGTAGTGGAGGGATGGAAGGTGTAATAGTGTAAAGAAATGGTGTAGTGGAGGGATGGGAGGTGTAGTAGTGTAAAGAGAAGGTGTAGTGGAGGGATGGGAGGTGTAGTAGTATAAAGAGAAGGTGTAGTGGAAGGATGGGAGGTGTAGTAGTGTATAGAGATGGTGTAGTGGAGGGATGGGAGGTGTAGTAGTGTAAAGAGAAGGTGTCGTGGAAGGATGGGAGGTGTAGTAGTGTATAGAGATGGTGTAGTGGAGGGATGGAAGGTGTAATAGTGTAAAGAAATGGTGTAGTGGAGGGATGGGAGGTGTAGTAGTGTAAAGAAAAGGTGTGGTTGAGGGATGGGAGGTGTAGTAGTGTAAAAAAAATGGTGTAGTAGAAGGATGGGAGGTGTAGTAGTTTAATGAGAAGGTGTAGGGTGGGATGGGAGGTGAAGTAGTGTAAAGAGAAAGTATAGTGGATGATGGGAGGTGTAGTAGTGTAAAGAGAAGGTATAGTGGATAATGGGAGGTGTAGTAGTGTAGAGAGAAGGTATAGTGGATGATGGGAGGTGTAGTAGTGTAAAGAGAAGGTGTTGTAGAAGGACGGGGGTGTAGTAGTTTAAAAAAAAGGTGTAGTGGAGGGATGGGAGGTGTAGTAGTGTAAAGAGATGGTGTAGTGGAGCGATGGGAAGAAATGTAATGACAGTATGTGCAGTAGAGGAATAGACCGATTCTTGGAAGGACAGGAGTTGTAGTAGAGGGACAGGAGTTGTAGTAGCTGGACAGGAGTTGTAGTAGAGGGACAAGAGTAGAAGTATGTGGACAGGAGTTGTAGTAGGTGGACAGGAGGTGTAGTAGGTGGACAGGAGGTGTAGTAGGTGGACAGGAGTTGTAGTAGGTGGACAGAAGGTGTAGTAGGTGGACAGGAGTCTTAGTAGGTGGACAGGAGTTGTAGTAGGTGGACAGGAGGTGTAGTAGGTGGACAGGAGGTGTAGTAGGTGGGCAGGAGGTGTAGTAGGTGGACAGGAGGTGTAGTAGGTGGACAGGAGGTGTAGTAGGTGGCCAGGAGGTGTAGTAGGTGGACAGGAGTCTAAGTAGGTGGACAAGAGGTGTACTGGGTGGACAGGAGGTGTAGTAGGTGGACAGGAGGTGTAGTAGGTGGACAGGAGTCTTAGTAGGTGGACAGGAGTCTTAGTAGGTGGACAGGAGTTGTAGTAGGTGGACAGGAGTCTTAGTAGGTGGACAAGAGGTGTAGTAGGTGGACAGGAGGTGTAGTAGGTGGACAGGAGGTGTAGTAGGTGGACAGGAGTCTTAGTAGGTGGACAGGAGTCTTAGTAGGTGGACAGGAGTCTTAGTAGGTGGACAGGAGGTGTAGTAGGTGGACAGGAGTCTTAGTAGGTGGACAGGAGTCTTAGTAGGTGGACAGGAGGTGTAGTAGGTGGACAGGAGTTGTAGTAGGTGGACAGGAGTCTTAGAAGGTGGACAGGAGTTGTAGTAGGTGGACAGGAGTCTTAGAAGGTGGACAGGAGTTGTAGTAGGTGGACAGGAGGTGTAGTAGGTGGACAGGAGGTGTAGTAGGTGGACAGGAGGTGTAGTAAGTGGACAGGAGGTGTAGTAGGTGGACAGGAGGTATAGTAGGTGGACTGGAGGTGTAGTAGGTGGACAGGAGGTGTATTAGGTGGACAGGAGCTGTAGTAGGTGGACAGGAGCTGTAGTAGGTGGACAGGAGGTGTAGTAGGTGGACAGGAGGTGTAGTAGGTGGACAGGAGGTGTAGTAGGTGGACAGGAGTCTTAGTAGGTGGACAGGAGGTGTAGTAGGTGGACAGGAGGTGTAGTAGGTGGACAGGAGTGGTAGTAGGTGGACAGGAGGTGTAGTAGCTGGACAGGAGGTGTAGTAGGTGGCCAGGAGGTGTAGTAGGTGGATAGGAGGTGTAGTAGGTGGACAGGAGGTGTAGTAGGTGGACAAGAGGTATAGTAGGTGGACAGGAGTTGTAGTAGGTGGACAGGAGGTGTAGTAGGTGGACAGGAGGTGTAGTAGGTGGACAGGTGGTGTAGTAGGTGGACAGGAGGTGTAGTAGGTGGATAGGAGCTGTAGTAGGTTGACAGGAGCTGTAGTAGGTTGACAGGAGCTGTAGTAGGTGGACAGGAGGTGTAGTAGGTGGACAGGAGGTGTAGTAGGTGGACAGGAGTCTTAGTAGGTGGACAGGAGGTGTAGTAGGTGGACAGGAGTTGTAGTAGGTTGACCAGAGGTGTAGTAGGTGGCCAGGAGGTGTAGTAGGTTGACAGGAGGTGTAGTAGGTGGACAGGAGGTGTAGTAGGTGGACAGGAGGTGTAGTAGGTGGACAGGAGTCTTAGTAGGTGGACAGGAGGTGTACTAGGTGGACAGGAGGTGTAGTAGGTGGACAGGAGTTGTAGTAGGTGGACAGGAGGTGTAGTAGGTGGACAGGAGGTGTAGTAGGTGGACAGGAGATGTAGTAGGTGGACAGGAGTCTTAGTAGGTGGACAGGAGGTGTAGTAGGTGGACAGGAGGTGTAGCAGGTGGACAGGAGGTCTAGCAGGTGGACAGGAGTTGTAGTAGGTGGACAGGAGTTGTAGTAGGTGGACAGGAGTTGTAGTAGGTGGACAGGAGTTGTAGTAGGTGGACAGGAGTTGTAGTAGGTGGACAGGAGGTGTAGTAGGTGGACAGGAGTTGTAGTAGGTGGACAGGAGGTGTAGTAGGTGGACAGGAGGTGTAGTAGAACATTATAGTATTTGCAGTGTTTCTCCGGCGCTCTAGATTGCTCTCTGTGAATGGAGTGCTCGCTCTGGAGTCAGATTCATGAGATGACTGGTTGCTATGAGCAGCTGCTTTATGTTTTCCTTGCAGGATTTGTGATTAGGTCTGATTATTGTGGGCGCCGCTGATCCTCGGTCATATTATTATAGGTCACATTGTACAATCATTGTCCTTGCAGCACACGTCTCCCCTCCCCCATGTCTTGGCATCTGCTGCTGGGGACGTTCCGGTAATTCCATGTCCGTTGTTTGATGCAGGGCCAGCATCAATGAGCGGAGTGTGTCCATATAATGGAGCCTGTGTGAGGAGAAACCCCAACCTCTGAGGCCATACTGGAGGCTATATATATGGTATAGACCGGGCCACTGTCAGCCCAGACATAGGACTCGCTGTCTCTACCGGGTGACGTCTCCGGGCAGGAAGAGGTTAACCCTAGAAGAACAACTAGCCTGTGAGCATCGCCTCATAACCCAGAGCGTGGCGCGAGTCCAGGTCAGCTGACAGTCTATGGCTGGAACGCCACCACATTCCACTACTGTAGACGGGATCCGTGACCTCAGAAGAGACGAAATCCTTACGAGGCAGAAGCCAACGTGGAAATCCAGTCTGTAGTACTAAAAATCCAGAATAATCTACAATTATCTGCAATAACAACTGAATACAAGATGAGAAACAGCCTCCAGCCTGGATACAAGATGAGATACGGCCTCCAGCCTGGATACAAGATGAGATACGGCCTCCAGCCTTGATACAAGATGAGATACGGCCTCCAGCCTGAATACAAGATGAGATACGGCCTCTAGCCTGGATACAAGATGAGATACGGCCTCCAGCCTGGATACAAGATGAGATACGGCCTCCAGCCTGGATACAAGATGAGATACGGCCTCCAGCCTGGATACAAGATGAGATACGGCCTCCAGCCTGGATACAAGATGAGATACGGCCTCCAGCCTGGATACAAGATGAGATACGGCCTCCAGCCTGGATACTGAAGGGTTAAACAGAATTACCTGTATAATCTGTATGAAGGACAAGAGGATGGGTGACATCATATTGAAGGGTGACTATGTATACATTTACCTCCTCTCTGTATAAGGAAAAGTTTCTAGTCAGCATTATTATAATGAGAGTTGCCTGTCTCTATAAGGGACTATTATTATTGTAATGAGAGCTGCAGCTATTCTTGTATGTATGCCTGAATGTATATAAGGCCCATGTATGACAAACAATAAATAGAACTGTTACTGACATCATACTGCTTGTGTCACTGACATGTTCTCCAGACGTCTGTCTTCGGGGACAAAGGATGAAATCACGGTGCATAGAGAGAAGGATAATATTCTTTCAGATACAAGATGAGATATGGCCTCTAGCCTGGATACAAGATGAGATACGGCCTCCAGCCTGGATACAAGATGAGATACAACCTCTGGCTTGGATACAAGATGAGATACGACCTCTAGTCTGGATACAAGATGAGATACGGCCTCCAGCCTGGATACAAGATGAGATATGGCCTCTAGCCTGGATACAAGATGAGATACGGCCTCCAGCCTGGATACAAGATGAGATATGGCCTCCACCCTGGATACAAGATGAGATATGGCCTCCAGTCTGGATGCAAGATAAGATACGGCCTCCAGTTAGATACAAGATGAGATACAACCTCTGGCCTGGATACAAGATGAGATACGACCTCCAGCCTGGATACAAGATAAGATATGGCCTCCAGCCTGGATACAAGATGAGATACGGCCTCCAGCCTAGACACAAGATGAGATACGGCCTCCAGCTAGATATAAAATGAGATACAACCTCTAGTCTGGATACAAGATGAGATACAGCCTCCAGCCTAGATACAAGATGAAAAATGGCCTCCAGCCTGGATACAAGATCAGATACGGCCTCCAGCCTGGATATGCGACGCGCGGCAACGGCCATGGGTCCCTTAAAGCAAATGTTTTTCGTGACGCCAGTTGCAGTGAAGCAACAAGGGCACAGGGCCCCTTTTTAGCGATACTGTGGTAGATGGTACCCAGGTGTAGGAATGCCAGAGTAGTGTAGGGAGGTCTAAATGTCCCTTGATGTTGGTGCATGTGTGACGGCGCTCCTAGCTGGATACGCTGGATCTCAGGCATTGTCGTCCAAAGCAGAGCAAATAAGGTGAATAACTGAGGGATTTGAAGAAATAAGTTTAGTCCAGACCTTGTAATCAAGTTGAAGAGCAGATTAACTTGAATAAATGTTTCTCCAACAGTTTCAGGCTTTGTCTTGGTTCCCAGCAGGCTTTAGCATTAACTCTGGTAGGCAAACAAACTCAACTTTGCTACATCTGTTGCTCTCTGGCTCTGCTGACAAGCTTACTGTATAACCTTGCTTTTGCTGTATGCTGCGACTTCTCTCTGTAGTCTGACTCTATCTTAATCCAGGGAACTTTTCCTCCTGGCTTCAAAGGCTCCAAGCTGTGGCCTTCATATCCAGCAGAGCTGAAGGTGCTCTCGCTGGCTTGGGCAGGACACGTCCAACAGGGACGTGTACCTGCTGCACACCCTTCCCCTAGCTGGAGGTGAGCTAGACTGACCTCTAACTAAGACCCTCCCCTCCTTAGAGGGAGAATTAGAATGGAAAGAAGGTTCCATCCTCTACAAATATAGCTCTACCATGATTGCTGCCACCTTCTGGTTAACCAGGTACATTACATGAACATTAACAGTTACATGAAAAAAATATTCACAGTGTTTGGACCTGAAATAAATACATAAGATGACAGCTCATAGGAGACAGTAGCGGGGTGCGGAGTGGTAATGGCATCTGGGTCATTGCAGATACAAGATGAGATACGGCCTCCAGCCTGGATACAAGATGAGATATGGCCTCCAGCCTGGATACAAGATGAGAATGAAATACAGCCTTCAGCCTAGACACAAGATGGGATTTTGGCCTCTAGCTTAGATACAAGACATGATATGGCCTCTAGCCTCTTGGATACAAGATGAGATATGGCCTCTAATCTACAGTCGTGGCCAAAAGTTTTGAGAATGACAAAAATATTCGTTTTCACAAAGTTTGCTGCTAAACTGCTTTTAGATCTTTGTTTCAGTTGTTTCTGTGATGTAGTGAAATATAATTACACGCACTTCATACGTTTCAAAGGCTTTTATCGACAAATACATGACATTTATGCAAAGAGTCAGTATTTGCAGAGTTGGCCCTTCTTTTTCAAGACCTCTGCAATTCGACTGGGCATGCTCTCAATCAACTTCTGGGCCAATTCCTGACTGATACAACCCATTCTTTCATCATCACTTCTTGGAGTTTGTCAGAATTAGTGGGTTTTTGTTTGTCCACCCGCCTCTTGAGGATTGACCACAAGTTCTCAATGGGATTAAGATCTGGGGAGTTTCCAGGCCATGGACCCAAAATGTCAACGTTTTGGTCCCCGACCCACTTAGTTATCACTTTTACCTTATGGCACGGTGCTCCATCATGCTGGAAAATGCATTGTTCTTCACCAAACTGTTGTTGGATTGTTGGAAGAAGTTGCTGTTGGAGGGTGTTTTGGTGCCATTCTTTATTCATGGCTGTGTTTCTGGGCAAAATTGTGAGTGAGCCCACTCCCTTGGATGAGAAGCAACCCCACACATGAATAGTCTCAGGATGCTTTACTTTTGGCATGACACAGTACTGATGGTAGTGCTCAACTTTTCTTCTCCGGACAAGCCTTTTTCCAGATGCCCCAAACAATCGGAAAGAGGCTTCATCGGAGAATATGACTTTGCCGCAGTCCTCAGCAGTCCATTCACCATACTTTCTGCAGAAGATCAATCTGTCCCTGATATTTTTTTTGGAGAGAAGTGGCTTCTTTGCTGCCCTTTTTGACACCAGGCCATCTTCCAAAAGTCTTCGCCTCACTGTGCGTGCAGATGCGCTCACACCTGCCTGCTGCCATTCCTGAGCAAGCTCTGCACTGGTGGCACTCCGATCCCGCAGCTGAATCCTCTTTAGGAGACGATCCTGGCGCTTGCTGGACTTTCTTGGACGCCCTGAAGCCTTCTTAACACGAATTGAACCTCTTTCCTTGAAGTTCTTGATGATCCTATAAATTGTTGATTGAGGTGCAATCTTAGTAGCCACAATAGCCTTGCCTGTGAAGCCATTTTTATGCAACGCAATGATGGCTGCACGCGTTTCTTTGCAGGTCACCATGGTTAACAATGGAAGAACAATGATTTCAAGCATCACCCTCCTTTTAACAGGTCAAGTCTGCCATTTTAACCCAATCAGCCTGACATAATGATCTCCAGCCTTGTGCTCGTCAACATTCTCACCTGAGTTAACAAGACGATTACTGAAATGATCTCAGCAGGTCCTTTAATGACAGCAATGAAAGGCAGTGGAAAGGTTTTTTTGGGATTAAGTTAATTTTCATGGCAAAGATGGACTATGCAATTCATCCGATCACTTTTCATAACATTCTGGAGTATATGCAAATTGCTATTATAAAAACTTAAGCAGCAACTTTTCCAATTTCCAATATTTATGTAATTCTCAAAACTTTTGGCCACGACTGTAGATATAAGATGAGATCCAGCCTGGATAGAAGATGAGATACGGCATTCAGCCTGGATACAAGATGAGATATGGCCTCTAGCTTAGATACGAGATGAGATACCGCCTCTAGCCTGGATACAATATGATATACCGCCTCTAGCCTGGATACAAGATGAGATATGGCCTTCAGCCTTGATACCAAATGAGATACATCGTCTAGCCTGGTAAAGCTGACATCCCCGCTGGTCCCATAGATGCTGGATTGGAGATGAATCTGGTGACCGGGCAAGCCAAGGAATTGTAATCTGGAGGAGACATTTCTGGGAAACCCTTGCTGTGTGTGGCCAAGCATTATCCTGCTGAATAATGGAAGCCCTGCCATGAGAGGAACACATGGCGGCAGGATGTCCTGCACATATTGCTGAGCTCTTAGTGTCCTCATATCACTACTAGGGGTGACCAATTGTCTTATGCGATGGCTCTCCCGATCATCACACCAGCAGTTGTCAGACCTGCCATGAGAAGAACACGTGACTGTAGGAT
This sequence comes from Bufo bufo, assembly GCF_905171765.1. Classification (NCBI taxonomy): domain Eukaryota; kingdom Metazoa; phylum Chordata; class Amphibia; order Anura; family Bufonidae; genus Bufo; species Bufo bufo. Next base: position 835,924,602 of record NC_053389.1, on the reverse strand, counting down.
GTCCTACACATTGTGCTGAGCTGTTAGTGTCCTCATATCACTACTAGGGGTGACGACTGTCGTATGCGATGGCTCCCCCGATCATCACACCAGCAGTTGTCAGACCTGCCATGAGAAGAACACGTGGCTGCAGGATGTCCTACACATTGTGCTGAGCTGTTAGTGTCCTCATATCATTACTAGGTGTGACGACTGTCGTATGCGATGGCTCCCCAATTTTCACACCAGCAGTTGGGCAGTGAATTGCTCCACAAGCAGGATTGAAGTGCTCACTAAAGACCAGATTTCTCATTCACAACACCACTGCAAACAAAGGTGACGGTGGCTGGCTGTCAATGGCAGGACATGTAATTGGTGCCAAATTTCCTTTTACTAAGTGCCTGGAGATGGTCTGTCAGAGACAGGGATTGTAGCGGTTACCCCGGAGCGTAGAGGAGTTTCCACCGCTGGAGGGTATCCTTTGTCCGATCATTGAGGAGTCTTCTCAGCATCCAGTAATGATCCAAGTGAAGAAGCTCTTACAAGAGCTAGTGTGATAGCTGTATAGTTGTTACCCCTAATAAGAGACAAGACTCTAGATTAAGGGTGAAGAAGAACTAACTTTATTGATGGCCACAGATCGGCCTTTAATGCAGGAACACAAACTACAGTAACCAATCAATATACAGTAACAGATAACGCACTCACAAACAGGGGCTTGGTCACATAGCTTACAAGTAGACACTGTGTCTTTACCAAGACAATGGCCAAGAGTGTTATCTTGTGCATTGTAATTAAGTAGGTCAGTTTTGTGGTTAGAGCAGACTGAATGTCTGGAAGTGTGTGTACACATATGTCCTTGATACACATAGATGTCTGCGTCCATTGTTAAGAGTAAGTATCCAAGGCCCTGGCTAAAAAAAATCTTTAAAACAGGTGGCTCTGTTACAGGGATGCCCCCAAACGTCCTTCTAAGTCCATAAGCAGAAGGAGAAAGTCCATGCTGCCCCCCCCCCCCCTCACATTCTAGGTCCTGTCTCTGGAATTTCACACATTAATCCAGTGAAGCCCCCAGGTAGACACAAACGCATCAGATCCCCCTCCCTGTGAACTCCCGCAGGACACATGAAATAACAGAACATCTCATACTGGACAGGAGGCCACGTCACAGAAAGCCATTGCACGCCCTACACAGTACCACTTCTCCTGTCCTGTATAGCGGGTGTAATCCTCAGTATCTGCTCTTATTCTGTATATATATACACTGCACAGTACCACTTCTCCTGTCCTGCATACTGGGTGTAATCCTCAGTATCTGCTCTTATTCTGTATATATATATATATATACACTGCACAGTACTACTTCTCCTGTCCTGTATACTGGGTGTAATCCTCAGTATCTGCTCTTATTCTGTATATATACACGGCTCAAAAAAATAAAGGGAACACAAAAATAACACATCCTAGATCTGAAATAATTAAATATTCTTCTGAAATACTTTGTTCTTTACATAGTTGAATGTGCTGACAACAAAATCACACAAATATAAAAAAATGGAAATCAAATTTTTCAACCCATGGAGGTCTGGATTTGGAGTCACACTCAAAATTAAAGTGGAAAAACACACTACAGGCTGATCCAACTTTGATGTAATGTCCTTAAAACAAGTCAAAATGAGGCTCAGTAGTGTGTGTGGCCTCCACGTGCCTGTATGACCTCCCTACAACGCCTGTGCATGCTCCTGATGAGGTGGCGGACGGTCTCCTGAGGGATCTCCTCCCAGACCTGGACTAAAGCATCTGCCAACTCCTGGACAGTCTGTGGTGCAACGTGACGTTGGTGGATAGAGCGAGACGTGATGTCCCGGATGTGCTCAATTGGATTCAGGTCTGGGGAACGGGCGGGCCAGTCCATAGCATCAATGCCCTGCTGAGGTCTAGCATTGTCTTGCATTAGAAGGAACCCAGGGCCAACCGCACCAGCATATGGTCTCACAAGGGGTCTGAGGATCTCATCTTGGTACCTAATGGCAGTCAGGCTACCTCTGGCGAGTACATGGAGGGCTGTGCGGCCCTCCAAAGAAATGCCACCCCACACCATTACTGACCTAATGCCAAACCAGTCATGCTGGAGGATGTTGCAGGCAGCAGAACGTTTTCCACGGCGTCTCCAGACTCTGTCACGTCTGTCACATGTGCTCAGTGTGAACCTGCTTTCATCTGTGAAGAGCACAGGGCGCCAGTGGTGAATTTGCCAATCTTGGTGTTCTCTGGCAAATGCCAAACGTCCTGCATGGTGTTGGGCTGTAAGCACAACCCCCACCTGTGGACGTCGGGTCCTCATATCACCCTCATGGAGTCTGTTTCTGACTGTTTGAGCAGACACATGCACATTTGTGGCCTGCTGGAGGTCATTTTGCAGGGCTCTGGCAGTGCTCCTCCTGTTCCTCCTTGCACAAAGGCGAAGGTAGCGGTCCTGCTGCTGGGTTGTTGCCCTCCTACGGCCTCCTCCACGTCTCCTGATGTACTGGCCTGTCTCCTGGTAGCGCCTCCATGATCTGGACACTACTCTGACAGACACAGCAAACCTTCTTGCCACAGCTCGCATTGATGTGCCATCCTGGATAAGCTGCACTACCTGAGCCACTTGTGTGGGTTGTAGACTCAGTCTCATGCTACCACTAGAGTGAAAGCACCGCCAGCATTCAAAAGTGACCAAAACATCAGCCAGGAAGCATAGGAACTGAGAAGTGTTCTGTGGTCACCACCTGCAGAACCACTCCTTTATTGGGGGTGTCTTGCTAATTGCCTATAATTTCCACCTGTTGTCTATCCCATTTGCACAACAGCATGTGAAATTGATTGTCTCTCAGTGTTGCTTCCTAAGTGGACAGTTTGATTTCACAGAAGTGCGATTGACTTGGAGTTACATTGTGTTGTTTAAGTGTTCCCTTTATTTTTTTAAGCAGTGTATATACACTGCACAGTACCACTTCTCCTGTCCTGTATACTGGGTATATATACTAAATGGAAGGGTCAGCATTTCCAGGGTTGGCACCATTCTCTGGGGTGATTGTGGGTTAGTCTGTCCATTGTCTTACACTGAGTCCTTATCCACAGGCCGGAGTTTCTATGTGGAGGAGACATCACCGGAGAATCCGGCTACATCGCCAGTGAAGGATTTCCCAGCTATTACCCTAACAACAAGAGATGCGTGTGGAAAATTACGGTAAGAGTGCGCCAAGAGACTTAACAGTGGAAGAGACTGCTGGTGCGAGAGTTAGGTAGGTGTAAAAAAAAGTGTGCAGAGTAGTAAGAATCTTCAGCGACAGCCAGGATACACAGAGTGAGAGGTCTCTGCTGGATAGGTGCGGTCAGGAGGCCTCTGCTGGAGAGGTAGGATCAGAGGTCTCTGCTGAAGAGGTGGTGCCAAATAGCCCCTGCTGGAGTCTGGAGAGGTGGGGTTAGGAGATTTCTGCTGCAGAGGCAGGGTCAGGGGATCTCTGCTGGAGAGAAGGGATCAGAAGACCTCTGCCGGTCAGGCGGGATCAGAGGTCTCTGCTGGACAGGCGGGATCAGAATTTCTCTGCTGGAGATGCGGGGTCAGGGGTCTCTGCTGGAGAAGCGGGGTCAGGGGTCTCTGCTGGAGAAGCGGGATCAGAGGTCTCTGCTGGACAGGCGGGGTCAGGGGTCTCTGTTGGAGAGGCAGGGTCAGAGGTCTTTGCTGGAGAGGCGGGGTCAGAGGTCTCTGTTGGAGAGGCGGGGTCAGAGGTCTCTGTTGGAGAGGCGGGGTCAGAGGTCTCTGTTGGAGAGGCGGGGTCAGAGGTCTCTGTTGGAGATACATTCAGGGGTGGATCAGGTACTTAAATGGCCTAGGAATTTTTTTTTAAAGTGGCCCCATGTTATAGGCGGATCCAAATTGACAGAAGGCGGGGCAACACAAGTAGGCGGGGCCAGCAATACCATATAAAAAAATGCTGTCCCATCAGAGTGTAGCCCAATATACTGCCCCAGAAGCTGTCCCTCTGTGGTGGCCACCAATAGCTGCCATCTTCTGTTTTTGATTAGGATATGGAGCATACATATGGTGAATACAGGAGGCCATGTGCAGTCGCTGGCCAGGTACACGATCACCCGATTCCCTCAGCTGTAATTACCCCTGAGAGCTCGGAGAGGAGGGCTAGGGCGCCCCCCTGGGCATTTCCCAGTAAGGTCTATGGCTGATCCGCCCCTGGATACATTTGACATATCTCTATGTGCAGGTCCCAGACGGCCATGTGGTCATCCTGTCATTCCGTCTCCTGGACATGGAGTCAGACCCCACCTGTCGCTACGACTACCTCAATGTCTACAACAGCCATGACACTGGCTCCCAGCGCCTGGCTCGAGTGTGTGGGACGTTCCGGCCCGGGGCTCTCATGTCAACCGGCTCCCAGATGATGCTGGAAATGGTGTCAGATGAAGAAACTGGAGGACGAGGATTCCTGGCCTGGTACAGTGCCACAGCTTCACAACAATCTGGTGAGATTGCGCCCCCTGTGGATGACCCAGGCGGTGAAGATGGGGGGGGGGGGGTGGGGGTAGTAGATCACGCATGGTAACCTTGTAAAATCTGTATTACAGACAATAAGCTGTGTGGGGGGAAGCTTGAGAAACCCCAAGGAAGTATAGCGAGCCCCAACTGGCCAGAAAATAATTACCCCAGCGGGGCAAGTTGTTCCTGGCACATTGTGGCCCCAAAAGAGCAGGTGAGAATTGCCCCCTGGACCCACAGGATGGGTGCACAGGATCAGTCTGTATGGTGCAAGCTGACCCAAGATGGGGCTGGTGGGGAGGTCTGTCCACAGGATGTACACTAGGGGTCATGGAGGATGGTCTGGAGATGTCTGCTGTCACCTGTGGGTTGGTGGGGGTGGTCTGGTTCTGGAGGTCTGTATGATGTACATTGACACTGGAGGGTTGGCGGGGATGGTCTGTATTATGTACATTGACACCGGAGGGTTGGCGGGGGTGGTCTGTTTGATGTACATTGACACCGGAGGGTTGGCGGGGGTGGTCTGTATGATGTACATTGACACCGGAGGGTTGGCGGGGGTGGTCTGTATGATGTACATTGACACCGGAGTGTTGGTCTGTATGATGTACATTGACACCGAAGGGTTGGCGGGGTGGTCTGTATGATGTACATTGACACTGGAGGGTTGGCGGGGTGGTCTGTATGATGTACATTGACACCGGAGGGTTGGCGGGGGTGGTCTGTATGATGTACATTGACACCGGAGGGTTGACGGGGTGGTCTGTATGATGTACCTTGACACCGGAGGGTTGGCGAGGGTGGTCTGTATGATGTACATTGACACCGGAGGTTTGGTGGGGGTGGTCTGTATGATGTACATTGACACCGGAGGGTTGGCGGGGTGGTCTGTATGATGTACATTGACACCGGAGGGTTGGTGGGGTGGTCTGTATGATGTACATTGACATCGGAGGGTTGGTGGGGTTGGTCTGTATGATGTACACTGTCACCTGTGGGTTCTCAGTATAATATACATTGACACAGGTGGGCTGCTGGCGGTGTTCTGGGGATCTCTATGATATATGATGGGTTAGTGGTGGTGGTTTGGTTTTGGAGGTCTGTATGGTGTGCACTTACCCTCTTCCTCCATCTCTCAGGTAATTGAGCTGTCATTTGGAAAATTTGACATAGAAGGAGACAGCTACTGCCGATACGATTACTTGGCGGTGTTTAACGGTGGGGCGACGGACAACAACCTACAAATTGGGAAGTTCTGCGGAGACGCCTCCCCCAAGTGAGTACGGTAGAGTACTGACAACATTATAATTACTCTGAACACAGATATAAAGGCATCACACAGTCGGAGATGGTATTCAGCTTTGATCACCATTTCCAAACCAGCACCAATTCAATGTGGCCGATCATTCAGGGTAGGAGTATGCAAAGAAAATCTGAATGTGGAGTACAACCCCCATTATGTGTGATCACCACACATCCACCCGAGACCCCGATAACTGCAGAAACCTACTTTTTCTGTAACTGCTGGTCTAAGGTTGAACATAAAATTTTATTTGCGACGGTCTAGGCGGGATGAATGCTTTTGTCATTGCTGCATGGGGAACACCAAGAACTGGTGCAGGCTTTATTGGTGAGGAACGAGGGCGAGCTGGGATCTACATGACATGATGTCACTGGTTCTATCCTCCAGGACTATCTACTCTGAGGGAAACGAGATGCTGGTCCAGTTTGTGTCTGACCTCAGTGTCACGGGTGATGGATTTGAGGCCATCTACAGGATGAAAGATCCTTCTGAAGTGCCAAAGAAGACTGAAGAGACGAAACCTACCACAAGGACTGTTGTCAGACCAGCTGGAACAAAGGCGCCCTCAAAACCTACCCCAAAACCCACATCTAAACCCAAACAGAAACCCACAGCTAAGCCCACCGAGAAACCCACAGCCAAGCCCACCGAGAAACCCACAGCCAAGCCCACCCAGAAACCCACAGCCAAGCCCACCCAGAAACCCAGAGCTAAGCCTATCCAGAAAGCCACTGCAAAACCCAACACCAAACCAAAGCCCACCAAACCCAGCAGAACAGAAATACCGAAAGTCAGAGGAACGGCATCGCAGACAGCTTCAGGTAAGAGGCGTCCATATCTGACCATGCGTGACACCCCAATCCTATAGATTCTCATTTCTGCTCCTTTTAGGATCAGCTGCCAAGTGCCCCGAGAAGTGCCGTAAGACGGGAACATTCGGAAGTCATTTCTGTGCCAATCAGTTTGGTAAGGATGGTGGGGGGGAATCAGTTCTTTTAGGGTACTTTACATACAGCCAAGATGACCTACAATGACCATTGCCTCCCACAGCTCTCACAGGATCCGTGGAGACCATTGCTAAAGGAGAGGAGGAGGGCACCCTGCTGGCCACCATCAACATCATCCAGACCTACAAGGAAGGAGGACTGAGCATTCAAGGGGCCGAGAAGACGAGGAGCGTCCAGATCATCAACGAGTGCCCCAAGTGCCCCATCCTGAAGAAAGGTATGTACAGGGGGCAGAGTGATGTTCTGCAGACTGTAGAGAGGTCAGTGGTGTAATAATCTGCAGGATATATCACTATGTATCCGGCAAGAGGTAGAGAGGACAGAGCGATGTTCTGCAGATCTCTAGAGAGGTCAGGGGTGTAATAATCTGCAGGATATATCACTATGCATCTGTCAGGAGGTAGAGAGGACAGAGCGATGTTCTGCAGACCTGTAGAGAGGTCAGGGGTGTAACAATCTGCAGTAGTGATGCTATGCAGGAATACACGGTATGTGACATGTGTTTCCGTCTCAGGCACCAATTACCTCTTCATGGGGAAGGTGGACGCGACCGGACGTGGCAGGATCATCGGCGACAGTTTCGTCATCGTTTACCGCGCTCCGCAGCATCAAATCCTCAATAACATCGCCAAAAAGCCGTGCTAGAGGCCGCCATGTCGCTATGGTAACAGCCTGCTTCAGCCTCATCTTCCATATTGTGTCCTCATCCTCAACTGTAATAAACAGACCACAAACCGGACCGCGCCATTCTCTGCGGCTGATAACAGAGGACAACACACGTAGAGGCCACCAATACTGTGGCAGAATGGCACTTTACATTAACCATACATACAGGAGGAGAGGAGTGGTACTGTGCATACATACAGGAGGAGGGGAGTGGTACTGTGCATACATACAGGAGGAGGGGAGTGGTACTGTGCATACATACAGGAGGAGGGGAGTGGTACTGTGCATACATATATACAGGAGGAGAGGAGTGGTACTGTGCATACATACAGGAGGAGGGGAGGAGTACTGTGCAGAGTGCATACATACAGGAGGAGAGGAGGGGTACTGTGCAGAGTGCATACATACAGGAGGGGAGGAGTGGTACTGTGCAGAGCACATACATACAGGAGGAGAGGAGTGGTACTGTGCATACATACAGGAGGAGAGGAGTGGTACTGTGCATACATACAGGAGGAGTGGTACTGTGCATACATACAGGAGGAGGGGAGGAGTACTGTGCATACATACAGGAGGAGGGGAGTGGTACTGTGCATACATACAGGAGGAGAGGAGTGGTACTGTGCAGAGTACATACAGGAGGAGAGGAGTGGTACTGTGCAGAGTGCATACATACAGGAGGAGAGGAGTGGTACTGTGCAGAGTACATACATACAGGAGGAGGGGAGGAGTACTGTGCAGAGTACATACATACAGGAGGAGAGGAGTGGTACTGTGCAGAGTGCATACATACAGGAGGGGAGGAGTGGTACTGTGCAGAGTGCATACATACAGGAGGGGAGGAGTGGTACTGTGCAGAGTACATACATACAGGAGGAGAGGAGTGGTACTGTGCAGAGTGCATACATACAGGAGGAGAGGAGTGGTACTGTGCAGAGTGCATACATACAGGAGGAGAGGAGGGGTACTGTGCAGAGTACATACAGGAGGAGAGGAGTGGTACTGTGCAGAGTGCATACATACAGGAGGAGAGGAGTGGTACTGTGCATACATACAGGAGGAGAGGAGTGGTACTGTGCAGAGTACATACAGGAGGAGAGGAGTGGTACTGTGCAGAGTACATACAGGAGGGGAGGAGGGGTACTGTGCAGAGTACATACAGGAGGGGAGGAGGGGTACTGTGCAGAGTACATACAGGAGGAGAGGAGTGGTACTGTGCAGAGTGCATACATACAGGAGGAGAGGAGTGGTACTGTGCATACATAAAGGAGGAGAGGAGTGGTACTGTGCAGAGTACATACAGGAGGAGAGGAGTGGTACTGTGCATACATACAGGAGGAGGGGAGTGGTACTGTGCATACATACAGGAGGAGGGGAGTGGTACTGTGCATACATATATACAGGAGGAGAGGAGTGGTACTGTGCATACATACAGGAGGAGGGGAGGAGTACTGTGCAGAGTGCATACATACAGGAGGAGAGGAGGGGTACTGTGCAGAGTGCATACATACAGGAGGGGAGGAGTGGTACTGTGCAGAGCACATACATACAGGAGGAGAGGAGTGGTACTGTGCATACATACAGGAGGAGAGGAGTGGTACTGTGCATACATACAGGAGGAGGGGAGTGGTACTGTGCATACATACAGGAGGAGGGGAGGAGTACTGTGCATACATACAGGAGGAGGGGAGTGGTACTGTGCATACATACAGGAGGAGAGGAGTGGTACTGTGCAGAGTACATACAGGAGGAGAGGAGTGGTACTGTGCAGAGTGCATACATACAGGAGGAGAGGAGTGGTACTGTGCAGAGTACATACATACAGGAGGAGGGGAGGAGTACTGTGCAGAGTGCATACAGGAGGAGAGGAGTGGTACTGTGCAGAGTACATACAGGAGGAGAGGAGTGGTACTGTGCAGAGTGCATACATACAGGAGGAGAGGAGTGGTACTGTGCAGAGTGCATACATACAGGAGGAGAGGAGTGGTACTGTGCAGAGTGCATACATACAGGAGGGGAGGAGTGGTACTGTGCAGAGTACATACATACAGGAGGAGAGGAGTGGTACTGTGCAGAGTGCATACATACAGGAGGAGAGGAGTGGTACTGTGCAGAGTGCATACATACAGGAGGAGAGGAGGGGTACTGTGCAGAGTACATACAGGAGGAGAGGAGTGGTACTGTGCAGAGTGCATACATACAGGAGGAGAGGAGTGGTACTGTGCATACATACAGGAGGAGAGGAGTGGTACTGTGCAGAGTACATACAGGAGGAGAGGAGTGGTACTGTGCAGAGTACATACAGGAGGGGAGGAGGGGTACTGTGCAGAGTACATACAGGAGGGGAGGAGGGGTACTGTGCAGAGTACATACAGGAGGAGAGGAGTGGTACTGTGCAGAGTGCATACATACAGGAGGAGAGGAGTGGTACTGTGCATACATACAGGAGGAGAGGAGTGGTACTGTGCAGAGTACATACAGGAGGAGAGGAGTGGTACTGTGCAGAGTACATACAGGAGGGGAGGAGGGGTACTGTGCAGAGTACATACAGGAGGAGAGGAGTGGTACTGTGCAGAATACATACATACAGGAGGAGGGGAGTGGTACTGTGCAGAGTACATACAGGGGGAGAGGAGTGGTACTGTGCAGAGTACATACATACAGGAGGAGAGGAGTGGTACTGTGCAGAGTACATACAGGAGGAGAGGAGTGGTACTGTGCAGAGTACATACAGGAGGAGAGGAGTGGTACTGTGCAGAGTACATACATACAGGAGGAGAGGAGTGGTACTGTGCAGAGTACATACATACATACAGGAGGAGGGGAGTGGTACTGTGCAGAGTACATACATACAGGAGGAGAGGAGTGGTACTGTGCAGAGTACATACATACAGGAGGAGAGGAGGGGTACTGTGCAGAGTGCATACATACAGGAGGAGAGGAGTGGTACTGTGCAGAGTACATACATACAGGAGGAGAGGAGAGCTACTGTGCAGAGTGCATACATACAGGAGGAGGGGAGGGGTACTGTGCATACATACAGGAGGAGAGGAGTGGTACTGTGCATACATACAGGAGGAGAGGAGTGGTACTGTGCATACATACATACAGGAGGAGAGAAGTGGTACTGTGAAGAGTACATACAGGAGGAGAGGAGGGGTACTGTGCAGAGCGCATACATACAGGAGGAGAGGAGTGGTACTGTGCAGAGTACATACATACAGGAGGAGAGGAGGGGTACTGTGCAGAGTGCATACATACAGGAGGAGGGGAGGGGTACTGTGCATACAAACAGGAGGAGAGGAGTGGTACTGTGCATACATACAGGAGGAGGGGAGTGGTACTGTGCAGAGTACATACATACAGGAGGAGAGGAGTGGTACTGTGCATACATACAGGAGGAGAGGAGTGGTACTGTGCATACATACATACAGGAGGAGAGGAGTGGTACTGTGCAGAGTACATACAGGAGGAGAGGAGGGGTACTGTGCAGAGTACATACATACAGGAGGAGAGGAGTGGTACTATGCATACATACAGGAGGAGAGGAGTGGTACTGTGCAGAGTTACATACATACAGGAGGAGAGGAGTGGTACTGTGCAGAGTACATACAGGAGGAGAGGAGTGGTACTGTGCAGAGTACATACAGGGGGAGAGGAGTGGTACTGTGCAGAGTACATACAGGAGGAGAGGAGTGGTACTGTGCAGAGTACATACATACAGGAGGTGAGGAGTAGTACTGTGCATATATACAGGAGGAGAGGAGTGGTACTGTGCAGAGTACATACAGGAGGAGAGGAGTGGTACTGTGCAGAGCACATACAGGAGGAGAGGAGTGGTACTGTGCATACATACAGGAGGAGGGGAGTGGTACTGTGAACAGTGCATACAGGAGGAGAGGAGTGGTACTGTGCAGAGTACATACAGGAGGAGAGGAGTGGTACTGTGCATACATACAGGAGGAGAGGAGTGGTACTGTGCATACATACAGGAGGAGAGGAGTGGTACTGTGCAGAGTTACATACATACAGGAGGAGAGGAGTGGTACTGTGCAGAGTACATACAGGGGGAGAGGAGTGGTACTGTGCAGAGTACATACAGGAGGAGAGGAGTGGTACTGTGCAGAGTACATACATACAGGAGGTGAGGAGTAGTACTGTGCATATATACAGGAGGAGAGGAGTGGTACTGTGCAGAGTACATACAGGAGGAGAGGAGTGGTACTGTGCAGAGCACATACAGGAGGAGAGGAGTGGTACTGTGCATACATACAGGAGGAGGGGAGTGGTACTGTGAACAGTGCATACAGGAGGAGAGGAGTGGTACTGTGCAGAGTACATACAGGAGGAGAGGAGTGGTACTGTGCATACATACAGGAGGAGAGGAGTGGTACTGTGCATACATACAGGAGGAGAGGAGTGGTACTGTGCAGAGTTACATACATACAGGAGGAGAGGAGTGGTACTGTGCAGAGTACATACAGGAGGAGAGGAGTGGTACTGTGCAGAGTACATACAGGGGGAGAGGAGTGGTACTGTGCAGAGTACATACAGGAGGAGAGGAGTGGTACTGTGCAGAGTACATACATACAGGAGGTGAGGAGTAGTACTGTGCATATATACAGGAGGAGAGGAGTGGTACTGTGCAGAGTACATACAGGAGGAGAGGAGTGGTACTGTGCAGAGCACATACAGGAGGAGAGGAGTGGTACTGTGCATACATACAGGAGGAGGGGAGTGGTACTGTGAACAGTGCATACAGGAGGAGAGGAGTGGTACTGTGCAGAGTACATACAGGAGGAGAGGAGGGGTACTGTGCAGAGTACATACAGGAGGAGAGGAGGGGTACTGTGCAGAGTACATACAGGAGGTGGGGAGTGGTACTGTGCATACATACAGGAGGAGGGGAGTGGTACTGTGCAGAGTGCATACAGGAGGAGCGGAGTGGTACTGTGCATACATACAGGAGGAGGGGAGTGGTACTGTGAACAGTGCATACAGGAGGAGAGGAGTGGTACTGTGCAGAGTACATACAGGAGGAGAGGAGGGGTACTGTGCAGAGTACATACAGGAGGAGAGGAGGGGTACTGTGCAGAGTACATACAGGAGGAGAGGAGTGGTACTGTGCATATATACAGGAGGAGAGGAGTGGTACTGTGCAGAGTACATACAGGAGGAGAGGAGGGGTACTGTGCAGAGTACATACAGGAGGAGAGGAGGGGTACTGTGCATACATACAGGAGGAAAGGAGTGGTACTGTGCAGAGTACATACAGGAGAAGAGGAGTGGTACTGTGCAGAGTACATACATACAGGAGGAGGGGAGTGGTACTGTGCAGAGTGCATACATACAGGAGGAGAGGAGGGGTACTGTGCAGAGTACATACATACAGGAGGAGGGGAGTGGTACTGTGCAGAGTACATACAGGAGGAGAGGAGTGGTACTGTGCAGAGTGCATACAGGAGGGGAGGAGGGGTACTGTGCAGAGTGCATACATACAGGAGGAGGGGAGTGGTACTGTGCAGAGTGCATACAGGAGGAGAGGAGTGGTACTGTGCAGAGTGCATACAGGAGGGGAGGAGGGGTACTGTGCAGAGTGCATACATACAGGAGGAGAGGAGTGGTACTGTGCAGAGTACATACATACAGGAGGAGGGGAGGGGTACTGTGCAGAGTGCATACATACAGGAGGAGAGGAGTGGTACTGTGCAGAGTACATACAGGAGGAGAGGAGGGGTACTGTGCATACATACAGGAGGAAAGGAGTGGTACTGTGCAGAGTACATACAGGAGGAGAGGAGTGGTACTGTGCAGAGTGCATACAGGAGGGGAGGAGGGGTACTGTGCAGAGTGCATACATACAGGAGGAGGGGAGTGGTACTGTGCAGAGTGCATACAGGAGGAGAGGAGTGGTACTGTGCAGAGTACATACACACAGGAGGAGGGGAGGGGTACTGTGCAGAGTACATACAGGAGGAGAGGAGGGGTACTGTGCATACATACAGGAGGAAAGGAGTGGTACTGTGCAGAGTACATACAGGAGAAGAGGAGTGGTACTGTGCAGAGTACATACATACAGGAGGAGGGGAGTGGTACTGTGCAGAGTGCATACATACAGGAGGAGAGGAGGGGTACTGTGCAGAGTACATACAGGAGGAGAGGAGTGGTACTGTGCAGAGTGCATACAGGAGGGGAGGAGGGGTACTGTGCAGAGTACATACATACAGGAGGAGGGGAGTGGTACTGTGCAGAGTACATACAGGAGGGGAGGAGGGGTACTGTGCAGAGTACATACATACAGGAGGAGGGGAGGGGTACTGTGCAGAGTACATACAGGAGGGGAGGAGGGGTACTGTGCAGAGTGCATACATACAGGAGGAGGGGAGTGGTACTGTGCAGAGTGCATACAGGAGGAGAGGAGTGGTACTGTGCAGAGTACATACATACAGGAGGAGGGGAGGGGTACTGTGCAGAGTACATACAGGAGGGGAGGAGGGGTACTGTGCAGAGTGCATACATACAGGAGGAGAGGAGTGGTACTGTGCAGAGTACATACAGGAGGAGAGGAGTGGTACTGTGCATACATACAGGAGGAGAGGAGTGGTACTGTGCAGAGTACATACATACAGGAGGAGAGGAGGGGTACTGTGCAGAGTGCATACAGGAGGAGGGGAGGGGTACTGTGCAGAGTACATACATACAGGAGGAGAGGAGTGGTACTGTGCAGAGTGCATACAGGAGGAGAGGAGTGGTACTGTGCAGAGTACATACATACAGGAGGAGAGGAGTGGTACTGTGCAGAGTACATACATACAGGAGGAGGGGAGTGGTACTGTGCAGAGTACATACATACAGGAGGAGAGGAGTGGTACTGTGCAGAGTGCATACATACAGGAGAGGAGGGGTACTGTGCAGAGCGCATACATACTGTAACGGACCGTTTCAGCAGACAAGGGGTTAAAATCAGTTTAGGTGATAAGCCCCTTTCTGAGAGACAGGCACAGCTACTGCAGGATACACCAACCTCCCGAACTGGATACAAAGTAGCACTCCAAACTGGAACCTCACGAATAGCTGCTAGCAGACGAACAGGGATCAGCTTACACCTCTGGCAATCGGTCTTCTAACAGCATACAGTGAATCCCCCCAATAACGAGACAAGGCTCCGTGTTGAGGGTCAAGCAGTGGTCTGACTGTACTTCACGTACAGCCTCTTTTATTCATAAACCACAAACATAGTACTGCCCACAGGGGTTTGAAATACAACCAATCAGTAATTTACAACACATACAATGATACAACAGCAACCAATCGTTCACGCCCCCAGAGGACCAGAATGAAGACTGTGACATAGGACAGATAAACAGCACTTAGGACACACAGACACAACACATCCCCACAATGCATCATGGTTTCCTCCTCTCTGCCCTCGAGACACCCGAGGCGTAATCCAATTATCTCTCAAGACAAAGAGAAGTCACCAATACACATGTGCAGACAATAGGACAGACATCACCCTTTAAACACACAATGGGACAATGGCACAATAGAAACACACCCAGCATTTTTCTCCCAAGCTGACAAGTTACACTTATTATAAATTGTTACAACTTTGTGAGTTTACATTGGCCATACATATAACTTACATCAATTTAAACAGTATAACGTGGGGACAAACCTATCCAAAATTCACTTGAATCGGTTCAGGGGTTTAAAAGTTAGTATATGGCCCATAATCCAGGGGCAAGAGGCCAGCAGCCAGTCCTCTCCAAAACCCAGTGGCGAGGTCGGTTTCGTCACACATACAGGAGGAGAGGAGGGGTACTGTGCAGAGTGCATACATACAGGAGGAGAGGAGGGGTACTGTGCAGAGTACATACAGGAGGAGAGGAGGGGTACTGTGCATACATACAGGAGGAGGGGAGTGGTACTGTGCATACATACAGGAGGAGAGGAGGGGTACTGTGCAGAGTGCATACATACAGGAGGAGAGGAGGGGTACTGTGCAGAGTACATACAGGAGGAGAGGAGGGGTACTGTGCATACATACAGGAGGAGGGGAGTGGTACTGTGCATACATACAGGAGGAGGGGAGTGGTACTGTGCATACATATATACAGGAGGAGAGGAGTGGTACTGTGCATACATACAGGAGGAGAGGAGTGGTACTGTGCATACATACAGGAGGAGGGGAGTGGTACTGTGCATACATACAGGAGGAGAGGAGTGGTACTGTGCAGAGTGCATACATACAGGAGGAGAGGAGGGGTACTGTGCAGAGTACATACAGGAGGAGAGGAGGGGTACTGTGCATACATACAGGAGGAGGGGAGTGGTACTGTGCATACATACAGGAGGAGGGGAGTGGTACTGTGCATACATACATACAGGAGGAGAGGAGTGGTACTGTGCATACATACAGGAGGAGAGGAGTGGTACTGTGCATACATACAGGAGGAGGGGAGTGGTACTGTGCATACATACAGGAGGAGAGGAGTGGTACTGTGCATACATACAGGAGGAGAGGAGTGATACTGTGCAGAGTACATACAGGAGGAGAGGAGTGGTACTGTGCAGAGTACATACATACAGGAGGAGAGGAGTGTTACTGTGCAGAGTACATACATACAGGAGGAGAGGAGTGGTACTGTGCAGAGTACATACATACAGGAGGAGAGGAGTGGTACTGTGCAGAGTACATACATACAGGAGGAGAGGAGTGGTACTGTGCATACATACAGGAGGAGAGGAGTGGTACTGTGCATACATACAGGAGAAGAGGAGTGGTACTGTGCATACATACAGGAGGAGAGGATTGGTACTGTGCATACATACAGGAGGAGAGGAGTGGTACTGTGCAGAGTGCATACATACAGGAGGAGGGGAGTGGTACTGTGAATACATACAGGAGGAGAGGAGTGGTACTGTGCATACATACAGGAGGAGAGGAGTGGTACTGTGCAGAGTACATAAAGGAGGAGAGGAGTGGTACTGTGCAGAGTACATACAGGAGGAGAGGAGTGGTACTGTGCAGAGTACATACAGGAGGAGAGGAGTGGTACTGTGCAGAGTACATACAGGAGGAGAGGAGTGGTACTGTGCAGAGTACATACATACAGGAGGAGAGGAGTGGTACTGTGCAGAGTACATACATACAGGAGGAGAGGAGTGGTACTGTGCAGAGTACATACATACAGGAGGAGAGGAGTGGTACTGTGCAGAGCACATACAGGAGGAGAGGAGTGGTACTGTGCAGAGCACATACATACAGGAGGAGAGGAGAGGTACTGTGCAGAGTGCATACATACAGGAGGAGAGGAGTGGTACTGTGCAGAGTGCATACATACAGGAGAGGAGGGGTACTGTGCAGAGCGCATACATACTGTAACGGACCGTTTCAGCAGACAAGGGGTTAAAATCAGTTTAGGTGATAAGCCCCTTTTTGAGAGACAGGCACAGCTACTGCAGGATACACCAAACTCCCGAACTGGATACAAAGTAGCACTCCAAACTGGAACCTCACGAATAGCTGCTAGCAGACGAACAGGAATCAGCTTACACCTCTGGCAATCGGTCTTCTAACAGCATACAGTGAATCCCCCCAATAACGAGACAAGGCTCCGTGTTGAGGGTCAAGCAGTGGTCTGACTGTACTTCACGTACAGCCTCTTTTATTCATAAACCACAAACATAGTACTGCCCACAGGGGTTTGAAATACAACCAATCAGTAATTTACAACACATACAATGATACAACAGCAACCAATCGTTCACGCCCCCAGAGGACCAGAATGAAGACTGTGACATAGGACAGATAAACAGCACTTAGGACACACAGACACAACACATCCCCACAATGCATCATGGTTTCCTCCTCTCTGCCCTCGAGACACCCGAGGCGTAATCCAATTATCTCTCAAGACAAAGAGAAGTCACCAATACACATGTGCAGACAATAGGACAGACATCACCCTTTAAACACACAATGGCACAATAGAAACACACCCAGCATTTTTCTCCCAAGCTGACAAGTTACACTTATTATAAATTGTTACAACTTTGTGAGTTTACATTGGCCATACATATAACTTACATCAATTTAAACAGTATAACTTGGGGACAAACCTATCCAAAATTCACTTGAATCGGTTCAGGGGTTTAAAAGTTAGTATATGGCCCATAATCCAGGGGCAAGAGGCCAGCAGCCAGTCCTCTCCAAAACCCAGTGGCGAGGTCGGTTTCGTCACACATACAGGAGGAGAGGAGGGGTACTGTGCAGAGTACATACAGGAGGAGAGGAGGGGTACTGTGCATACATACAGGAGGAGGGGAGTGGTACTGTGCATACATACAGGAGGAGGGGAGTGGTACTGTGCATACATACATACAGGAGGAGAGGAGTGGTACCGTGCATACATACAGGAGGAGAGGAGTGGTACCGTGCATACATACAGGAGGAGAGGAGTGGTACTGTGCATACATACAGGAGGAGGGGAGTGGTACTGTGCATACATACAGGAGGAAAGGAGTGGTACTCTGCAGAGTGCATACATACAGGAGGAGAGGAGGGGTACTGTGCAGAGTACATACAGGAGGAGAGGAGGGGTACTGTGCATACATACAGGAGGAGGGGAGTGGTACTGTGCATACATACAGGAGGAGGGGAGTGGTACTGTGCATACATACATACAGGAGGAGAGGAGTGGTACTGTGCATACATACAGGAGGAGAGGAGTGGTACTGTGCATACATACAGGAGGAGGGGAGTGGTACTGTGCATACATACAGGAGGAGAGGAGTGGTACTGTGCATACATACAGGAGGAGAGGAGGGGTACTGTGCAGAGTACATACAGGAGGAGAGGAGTGGTACTGTGCATACATACAGGAGGAGGGGAGTGGTACTGTGCATACATACAGGAGGAGGGGAGTGGTACTGTGCATACATACATACAGGAGGAGAGGAGTGGTACTGTGCATACATACAGGAGGAGAGGAGTGGTACTGTGTATACATACAGGAGGAGAGGAGTGGTACTGTGCAGAGTGCATACATACAGGAGGAGAGGAGGGGTACTGTGCAGAGTACATACAGGAGGAGAGGAGGGGTACTGTGCAGAGTACATACAGGAGGAGAGGAGGGGTACTGTGCATACATACAGGAGGAGGGGAGTGGTACTGTGCATACATACAGGAGGAGGGGAGTGGTACTGTGCATACATACATACAGGAGGAGAGGAGTGATACTGTGCATACATACAGGAGGAGAGGAGTGGTACTGTGCATACATACAAGAGGAGGGGAGTGGTACTGTGCATACATACAGGAGGAGAGGAGTGGTACTGTGCAGAGTGCATACATACAGGAGGAGAGGAGGGGTACTGTGCAGAGTACATACAGGAGGAGAGGAGGGGTACTGTGCATACATACAGGAGGAGGGGAGTGGTACTGTGCATACATACAGGAGGAGGGGAGTGGTACTGTGCATACATACATACAGGAGGAGAGGAGTGGTACTGTGCATACATACAGGAGGAGAGGAGTGGTACTGTGCATACATACAGGAGGAGGGGAGTGGTACTGTGCATACATACAGGAGGAGAGGAGTGGTACTGTGCATACATACAGGAGGAGAGGAGTGATACTGTGCAGAGTACATACAGGAGGAGAGGAGTGTTACTGTGCAGAGTACATACATACAGGAGGAGAGGAGTGTTACTGTGCAGAGTACATACATACAGGAGGAGAGGAGTGGTACTGTGCAGAGTACATACATACAGGAGGAGAGGAGTGGTACTGTGCAGAGTACATACATACAGGAGGAGAGGAGTGGTACTGTGCATACATACATACATACAGGAGGAGAGGAGTGGTACTGTGCATACATACAGGAGGAGAGGAGTGGCACTGTGCATACATACATACAGGAGAAGAGGAGTGGTACTGTGCATACATACAGGAGGAGAGGAGTGGTACTGTGCATACATACAGGAGGAGAGGAGTGGTACTGTGCAGAGTGCATACATACAGGAGGAGAGGAGTGGTACTGTGCAGAGTACATACAGGAGGAGGGGAGTGGAACTGTGCAGAGTACATACAGGAGGAGAGGAGTGGTACTGTGCAGAGTACATACATACAGGAGGAGAGGAGTGGTACTGTGCAGAGTGCATACAGGAGGAGAGGAGTGGTACTGTGCAGAGTACATACATACAGGAGGAGAGGAGTGGTACTGTGCAGAGTACATACATACAGGAGGAGGGGAGTGGTACTGTGCAGAGTACATACATACAGGAGAGGAGTGGTACTGTGCAGAGCACATACATACAGGAGGAGAGGAGAGGTACTGTGCAGAGTGCATACATACAGGAGGAGAGGAGTGGTACTGTGCAGAGTGCATACATACAGGAGAGGAGGGGTACTGTGCAGAGCGCATACATACTGTAACGGACCGTTTCAGCAGACAAGGGGTTAAAATCCGTTTAGGTGATAAGCCCCTTTTTGAGAGACAGGCACAGCTACTGCAGGATACACCAAACTCCCGAACTGGATACAAAGTAGCACTCCAAACTGGAACCTCACGAATAGCTGCTAGCAGGCGAACAGGGATCAGCTTACACCTCTGGCAATCGGTCTTCTAACAGCATACAGTGAATCCCCCCAATAACGAGACAAGGCTCCGTGTTGAGGGTCAAGCAGTGGTCTGACTGTACTTCACGTACAGCCTCTTTTATTCATAAACCACAAACATAGTACTGCCCACATGGGTTTGAAATACAACCAATCAGTAATTTACAACACATACAATGATACAACAGCAACCAATCGTTCACGCCCCCAGAGGACCAGAATGAAGACTGTGACATAGGACATATAAACAGCACTTAGGACACTCAGACACAACACATCCCCACAATGCATCATGGTTTCCTCCTCTCTGCCCTCGAGACACCCGAGGCGTAATCCAATTATCTCTCAAGACAAAGAGAAGTCACCAATACACATGTGCAGACAATAGGACAGACATCACCCTTTAAACACACAATGGGACAATGGCACAATAGAAACACACCCAGCATTTTTCTCCCAAGCTGACAAGTTACACTTATTATAAATTGTTACAACTTTGTGAGTTTACATTGGCCATACATATAACTTACATCAATTTAAACAGTATAACTTGGGGACAAACCTATCCAAAATTCACTTGAATCGGTTCAGGGGTTTAAAAGTTAGTATATGGCCCATAATCCAGGGGCAAGAGGCCAGCAGCCAGTCCTCTCCAAAACCCAGTGCCGAGGTCGGTTTCGTCACACATACAGGAGGAGAGGAGGGGTACTGTGCAGAGTACATACAGGAGGAGAGGAGGGGTACTGTGCATACATACAGGAGGAGGGGAGTGGTACTGTGCATACATACAGGAGGAGGGGAGTGGTACTGTGCATACATACATACAGGAGGAGAGGAGTGGTACTGTGCATACATACAGGAGGAGAGGAGTGGTACTGTGCATACATACAGGAGGAGGGGAGTGGTACTGTGCATACATACAGGAGGAAAGGAGTGGTACTCTGCAGAGTGCATACATACAGGAGGAGAGGAGGGGTACTGTGCAGAGTACATACAGGAGGAGAGGAGGGGTACTGTGCATACATACAGGAGGAGGGGAGTGGTACTGTGCATACATACAGGAGGAGGGGAGTGGTACTGTGCATACATACATACAGGAGGAGAGGAGTGGTACTGTGCATACATACAGGAGGAGAGGAGTGGTACTGTGCATACATACAGGAGGAGAGGAGTGGTACTGTGCATACATACAGGAGGAGGGGAGTGGTACTGTGCATACATACAGGAGGAAAGGAGTGGTACTCTGCAGAGTGCATACATACAGGAGGAGAGGAGGGGTACTGTGCAGAGTACATACAGGAGGAGAGGAGTGGTACTGTGCATACATACAGGAGGAGGGGAGTGGTACTGTGCATACATACATACAGGAGGAGAGGAGTGGTACTGTGCATACATACAGGAGGAGAGGAGTGGTACTGTGCATACATACAGGAGGAGGGGAGTGGTACTGTGCATACATACAGGAGGAGAGGAGTGGTACTGTGCATACATACAGGAGGAGAGGAGTGATACTGTGCAGAGTACATACAGGAGGAGAGGAGTGGTACTGTGCAGAGTACATACATACAGGAGGAGAGGAGTGTTACTGTGCAGAGTACATACATACAGGAGGAGAGGAGTGGTACTGTGCAGAGTACATACATACAGGAGGAGAGGAGTGGTACTGTGCATACATACATACAGGAGGAGAGGAGTGGTACTGTGCATACATACAGGAGAAGAGGAGTGGTACTGTGCATACATACAGGAGGAGAGGAGTGGTACTGTGCATACATACAGGAGGAGAGGAGTGGTACTGTGCAGAGTGCATACATACAGGAGGAGAGGAGTGGTACTGTGCAGAGTACATACAGGAGGAGAGGAGTGGTACTGTGCAGAGTACATACATACAGGAGGAGAGGAGGGGTACTGTGCAGAGTACATACATACAGGAGGAGAGGAGTGGTACTGTGCATACATACAGGAGGAGAGGAGTGGTACTGTGCATACATACAGGAGGAGGGGAGTGGTACTGTGCAGAGTGCATACGTACAGGAGGAGGGGAGGGGTACTGTGCAGAGTACATACATACAGGAGGAGAGGAGTGGTACTGTGCATACATACAGGAGGAGAGGAGTGGTACTGTGCATACATACAGGAGGAGGGGAGTGGTACTGTGCATACATACAGGAGGAGGGGAGTGGTACTGTGCATACATACATACATACAGGAGGAGAGGAGTGGTACTGTGCATACATACAGGAGGAGGGGAGTGGTACTGTGAATACATACAGGAGGAGAGGAGTGGTACTGTGCATACATACAGGAGGAGAGGAGTGGTACTGTGCAGAGTACATAAAGGAGGAGAGGAGTGGTACTGTGCAGAGTACATACAGGAGGAGAGGAGTGGTACTGTGCAGAGTACATACAGGAGGAGAGGAGTGGTACTGTGCAGAGTACATACATACAGGAGGAGAGGAGTGGTACTGTGCAGAGTACATACATACAGGAGGAGAGGAGTGGTACTGTGCAGAGTACATACATACAGGAGGAGAGGAGTGGTACTGTGCAGAGTACATACATACAGGAGGAGAGGAGTGGTACTGTGCAGAGCACATACAGGAGGAGAGGAGTGGTACTGTGCAGAGCACATACATACAGGAGGAGAGGAGAGGTACTGTGCAGAGTGCATACATACAGGAGGAGAGGAGTGGTACTGTGCAGAGTGCATACATACAGGAGGAGAGGAGTGGTACTGTGCAGAGTGCATACATACAGGAGGAGAGGAGTGGTACTGTGCAGAGTACATACAGGAGGAGAGGAGTGGTACTGTGCAGAGTGCATACATACAGGAGGAGAGGAGTGGTACTGTGCAGAGTGCATACATACAGGAGGAGAGGAGTGGTACTGTGCAGAGTGCATACATACAGGAGGAGAGGAGTGGTACTGTGCAGAGTACATACAGGAGGAGAGGAGTGGTACTGTGCAGAGTGCATACATACAGGAGGAGGGGAGGAGTACTGTGCAGAGTGCATACATACAGGAGGAGGGGAGTGGTACTGTGCAGAGCACATACATACAGGAGGAGAGGTACTGTGCAGAGTGCATACATACAGGAGGAGGGGAGGAGTACTGTGCAGAGTGCATACATACAGGAGGAGAGGAGGGGTACTGTGCAGAGTGCATACATACAGGAGGAGGGGAGGGGTACTGTGCAGAGTACATACATACAGGAGGAGAGGAGTGGTACTGTGCATACATACAGGAGGAGAGGAGTGATACTGTGCATACATACAGGAGGAGGGGAGTGGTACTGTGCATACATACAGGAGGAGGGGAGTGGTACTGTGCATACACACATACAGGAGAGGAGTGGTACTGTGCATACATACAGGAGGAGAGGAGTGGTACTGTGCATACATACAGGAGGAGAGGAGTGGTACTGTGCATACATACAGGAGGAGGGGAGTGGTACTGTGCAGAATACATACATACAGGAGAGGAGTGGTACTGTGCAGAGTGCATACATACAGGAGGAGGGGAGGGGTACTGTGCAGAGTACATACATACAGGAGGAGAGGAGTGGTACTGTGCATACATACAGGAGGAGAGGAGTGATACTGTGCATACATACAGGAGGAGGGGAGTGGTACTGTGCATACATACAGGAGGAGGGGAGTGGTACTGTGCATACACACATACAGGAGAGGAGTGGTACTGTGCATACATACAGGAGGAGAGGAGTGGTACTGTGCATACATACAGGAGGAGAGGAGTGGTACTGTGCATACATACAGGAGGAGGGGAGTGGTACTGTGCAGAATACATACATACAGGAGAGGAGTGGTACTGTGCAGAGTACATACAGGAGGAGAGGAGTGGTACTGTGCAGAGTACATACATACAGGAGGAGGGGAGTGGTACTGTGCAGAGTACATACAGGAGGAGAGGAGTGGTACTGTGCATACATACAGGAGGAGGGGAGTGGTACTGTGAATACATACAGGAGGAGAGGAGTGGTACTGTGCATACATACAGGAGGAGAGGAGTGGTACTGTGCAGAGTACATAAAGGAGGAGAGGAGTGGTACTGTGCAGAGTACATACAGGAGGAGATGAGTGGTACTGTGCAGAGTACATACAGGAGGAGAGGAGTGGTACTGTGCAGAGTACATACAGGAGGAGAGGAGTGGTACTGTGCAGAGTACATACATACAGGAGGAGAGGAGAGGTACTGTGCAGAGTGCATACATACAGGAGGAGAGGAGTGGTACTGTGCAGAGTGCATACATACAGGAGGAGAGGAGTGGTACTGTGCATACATACAGGAGGAGAGAAGTGGTACTGTGCATACATACAGGAGGAGGGGAGTGGTACTGTGCAGAATACATACATACAGGAGAGGAGTGGTACTGTGCAGAGTACATACA
Source organism: Bufo bufo (assembly GCF_905171765.1). NCBI lineage: Eukaryota > Metazoa > Chordata > Amphibia > Anura > Bufonidae > Bufo > Bufo bufo. Next base: position 835,900,080 of record NC_053389.1, on the reverse strand, counting down.
GGAGGAGAGGAGTGGTACTGTGCATACATACAGGAGGAGGGGAGGAGTACTGTGCAGAGTGCATACATACAGGAGGAGGGGAGTGGTACTGTGCAGAGCACATACATACAGGAGGAGGGGTACTGTGCAGAGTGCATACATACAGGAGGAGGGGAGGAGTACTGTGCAGAGTGCATACAGGAGGAGAGGAGGAGTACTGTGCAGAGTGCATACATACAGGAGGAGAGGAGGGGTACTGTGCAGAGTGCATACATACAGGAGGAGGGGAGGGGTACTGTGCAGAGTACATACATACAGGAGGAGAGGAGTGGTACTGTGCATACATACAGGAGGAGAGGAGTGGTACTGTGCATACATACAGGAGGAGGGGAGTGGTACTGTGCATACATACAGGAGGAGGGGAGTGGTACTGTGCATACATACAGGAGGAGAGGAGTGGTACTGTGCATACATACAGGAGGAGAGGAGTGGTACTGTGTATACATACAGGAGGAGGGGAGTGGTACTGTGCAGAATACATACATACAGGAGAGGAGTGGTACTGTGCAGAGTACATACAGGAGGAGAGGAGTGGTACTGTGCAGAGTACATACATACAGGAGGAGGGGAGTGGTACTGTGCAGAGTACATACAGGAGGAGAGGAGTGGTACTGTGCAGAGTGCATACATACAGGAGGAGAGGAGTGGTACTGTGCACAATACATACATACAGGAGGAGAGGAGTGGTACTGTGCAGAGTACATACAGGAGGAGAGGAGTGGTACTGTGCAGAGTACATACATACAGGAGGAGAGGAGTGGTACTGTGCAGAATACATACATACAGGAGGAGAGGAGTGGTACTGTGCAGAGTACATACAGGAGGAGAGGAGTGGTACTGTGCAGAGTGCATACATACAGGAGGAGAGGAGTGGTACTGTGCAGAATACATACATACAGGAGGAGAGGAGGGGTACTGTGCAGAGTACATACATACAGGAGGAGAGGAGTGGTACTGTGCAGAGTGCATACATACAGGAGGAGAGGAGTGGTACTGTGCAGAGTGCATACATACAGGAGGAGGGGAGTGGTACTGTGCAGAATACATACATACAGGAGGAGAGGAGTGGTACTGTGCAGAGTGCATACAGGAGGAGAGGAGTGGTACTGTGCAGAGTACATACATACAGGAGGAGGGGAGTGGTACTGTGCAGAGTGCATACATACAGGAGGAGAGGAGTGGTACTGTGCAGAGTGCATACAGGAGGAGGGGAGTGGTACTGTGCAGAGTACATACAGGAGGAGAGGAGTGGTACTGTGCAGAGTACATACATACAGGAGGAGAGGAGTGGTACTGTGCAGAGTACATACAGGAGGAGAGGAGTGGTACTGTGCAGAGTACATACATACAGGAGGAGAGGAGTGGTACTGTGCAGAGTGCATACAGGAGGAGAGGAGTGGTACTGTGCAGAGTACATACATACAGGAGGAGGGGAGTGGTACTGTGCAGAGTGCATACATACAGGAGGAGGGGAGTGGTACTGTGCAGAATACATACATACAGGAGGAGAGGAGGGGTACTGTGCAGAGTACATACATACAGGAGGAGGGGAGTGGTACTGTGCAGAATACATACATACAGGAGGAGAGGAGTGGTACTGTGCAGAGTACATACAGGAGGAGAGGAGTGGTACTGTGCAGAGTACATACAGGAGGAGAGGAGTGGTACTGTGCAGAGTACATACATACAGGAGGAGAGGAGTGGTACTGTGCAGAGTACATACAGGAGGAGGGGAGTGGTACTGTGCAGAGTACATACAGGAGGAGAGGAGTGGTACTGTGCAGAGTGCATACAGGAGGAGAGGAGTGGTACTGTGCATACATACAGGAGGAGGGGAGTGGTACTGTGCATACATACAGGAGGAGGGGAGTGGTACTGTGCAGAGCACATACATACAGGAGGAGAGGTACTGTGCAGAGTGCATACATACAGGAGGAGAGGAGTGGTACTGTGCATACATACAGGAGGAGGGGAGGAGTACTGTGCAGAGTGCATACATACAGGAGGAGAGGAGGGGTACTGTGCAGAGTGCATACAGGAGGAGAGGAGGAGTACTGTGCAGAGTGCATACATACAGGAGGAGAGGAGGGGTACTGTGCAGAGTGCATACATACAGGAGGAGGGGAGGGGTACTGTGCAGAGTACATACATACAGGAGGAGAGGAGTGGTACTGTGCATACATACAGGAGGAGAGGAGTGATACTGTGCATACATACAGGAGGAGGGGAGTGGTACTGTGCATACATACAGGAGGAGGGGAGTGGTACTGTGCATACACACATACAGGAGAGGAGTGGTACTGTGCATACATACAGGAGGAGAGGAGTGGTACTGTGCATACATACAGGAGGAGAGGAGTGGTACTGTGCATACATACAGGAGGAGGGGAGTGGTACTGTGCAGAATACATACATACAGGAGAGGAGTGGTACTGTGCAGAGTACATACAGGAGGAGAGGAGTGGTACTGTGCAGAGTACATACATACAGGAGGAGGGGAGTGGTACTGTGCAGAGTACATACAGGAGGAGAGGAGTGGTACTGTGCATACATACAGGAGGAGGGGAGTGGTACTGTGAATACATACATACAGGAGGAGGGGAGTGGTACTGTGCAGAATACATACATACAGGAGAGGAGTGGTACTGTGCAGAGTACATACAGGAGGAGAGGAGTGGTACTGTGCAGAGTACATACATACAGGAGGAGGGGAGTGGTACTGTGCAGAGTACATACAGGAGGAGAGGAGTGGTACTGTGCATACATACAGGAGGAGGGGAGTGGTACTGTGAATACATACAGGAGGAGAGGAGTGGTACTGTGCATACATACAGGAGGAGAGGAGTGGTACTGTGCAGAGTACATAAAGGAGGAGAGGAGTGGTACTGTGCAGAGTACATACAGGAGGAGATGAGTGGTACTGTGCAGAGTACATACAGGAGGAGAGGAGTGGTACTGTGCAGAGTACATACAGGAGGAGAGGAGTGGTACTGTGCAGAGTACATACATACAGGAGGAGAGGAGAGGTACTGTGCAGAGTGCATACATACAGGAGGAGAGGAGTGGTACTGTGCAGAGTGCATACATACAGGAGGAGAGGAGTGGTACTGTGCAGAGAGCATACATACAGGAGGAGAGGAGTGGTACTGTGCAGAGTACATACAGGAGGAGAGGAGTGGTACTGTGCAGAGTGCATACATACAGGAGGAGGGGAGGAGTACTGTGCAGAGTGCATACATACAGGAGGAGGGGAGTGGTACTGTGCAGAGCACATACATACAGGAGGAGAGGTACTGTGCAGAGTGCATACATACAGGAGGAGGGGAGGAGTACTGTGCAGAGTGCATACATACAGGAGGAGAGGAGGGGTACTGTGCAGAGTGCATACAGGAGGAGAGGAGGAGTACTGTGCAGAGTGCATACATACAGGAGGAGAGGAGGGGTACTGTGCAGAGTGCATACATACAGGAGGAGGGGAGGGGTACTGTGCAGAGTACATACATACAGGAGGAGAGGAGTGGTACTGTGCATACATACAGGAGGAGAGGAGTGGTACTGTGCATACATACAGGAGGAGGGGAGTGGTACTGTGCATACATACAGGAGGAGGGGAGTGGTACTGTGCATACATACAGGAGGAGAGGAGTGGTACTGTGCATACATACAGGAGGAGAGGAGTGGTACTGTGTATACATACAGGAGGAGGGGAGTGGTACTGTGCAGAATACATACATACAGGAGAGGAGTGGTACTGTGCAGAGTACATACAGGAGGAGAGGAGTGGTACTGTGCAGAGTGCATACATACAGGAGGAGAGGAGTGGTACTGTGCACAATACATACATACAGGAGGAGAGGAGTGGTACTGTGCAGAGTACATACAGGAGGAGAGGAGTGGTACTGTGCAGAGTACATACATACAGGAGGAGAGGAGTGGTACTGTGCAGAATACATACATACAGGAGGAGAGGAGTGGTACTGTGCAGAGTACATACAGGAGGAGAGGAGTGGTACTGTGCAGAGTGCATACATACAGGAGGAGAGGAGTGGTACTGTGCAGAATACATACAGGAGGAGAGGAGTGGTACTGTGCAGAGTGCATACATACAGGAGGAGAGGAGTGGTACTGTGCAGAATACATACATACAGGAGGAGAGGAGGGGTACTGTGCAGAGTACATACATACAGGAGGAGAGGAGTGGTACTGTGCAGAGTGCATACATACAGGAGGAGAGGAGTGGTACTGTGCAGAGTGCATACATACAGGAGGAGGGGAGTGGTACTGTGCAGAATACATACATACAGGAGGAGAGGAGTGGTACTGTGCAGAGTGCATACAGGAGGAGAGGAGTGGTACTGTGCAGAGTACATACATACAGGAGGAGGGGAGTGGTACTGTGCAGAGTGCATACATACAGGAGGAGAGGAGTGGTACTGTGCAGAGTGCATACAGGAGGAGGGGAGTGGTACTGTGCAGAGTACATACAGGAGGAGAGGAGTGGTACTGTGCAGAGTACATACATACAGGAGGAGAGGAGTGGTACTGTGCAGAGTACATACAGGAGGAGAGGAGTGGTACTGTGCAGAGTACATACATACAGGAGGAGGGGAGTGGTACTGTGCAGAATACATACATACAGGAGGAGAGGAGTGGTACTGTGCAGAGTGCATACAGGAGGAGAGGAGTGGTACTGTGCAGAGTACATACATACAGGAGGAGGGGAGTGGTACTGTGCAGAGTACATACATACAGGAGGAGAGGAGTGGTACTGTGCAGAGTACATACAGGAGGAGGGGAGTGGTACTGTGCAGAGTACATACAGGAGGAGAGGAGTGGTACTGTGCAGAGTGCATACAGGAGGAGAGGAGTGGTACTGTGCATACATACAGGAGGAGAGGAGTGGTACTGTGCATACATACAGGAGGAGGGGAGTGGTACTGTGCATACATACATACAGGAGAGGAGTGGTACTGTGCATACATACAGGAGGAGAGGAGTGGTACTGTGCATACATACAGGAGGAGGGGAGTGGTACTGTGCAGAATACATACATACAGGAGAGGAGTGGTACTGTGCAGAGTACATACAGGAGGAGAGGAGTGGTACTGTGCAGAGTACATACATACAGGAGGAGGGGAGTGGTACTGTGCAGAATACATACATACAGGAGGAGAGGAGTGGTACTGTGCAGAGTACATACAGGAGGAGAGGAGTGGTACTGTGCAGAGTGCATACATACAGGAGGAGAGGAGTGGTACTGTGCAGAGTGCATACATACAGGAGGAGAGGAGTGGTACTGTGCAGAATACATACATACAGGAGGAGAGGAGTGGTACTGTGCAGAGTACATACAGGAGGAGAGGAGGGGTACTGTGCAGAGTACATACATACAGGAGGAGGGGAGTGGTACTGTGCAGAATACATACATACAGGAGGAGAGGAGTGGTACTGTGCAGAGTGCATACAGGAGGAGAGGAGTGGTACTGTGCAGAGTACATACATACAGGAGGAGGGGAGTGGTACTGTGCAGAGCACATACATACAGGAGGAGAGGAGTGGTACTGTGCAGAATACATACATACAGGAGGAGAGGAGTGGTACTGTGCAGAGTACATACAGGAGGAGAGGAGTGGTACTGTGCAGAGTGCATACAGGAGGAGAGGAGTGGTACTGTGCAGAGTACATACATACAGGAGGAGAGGAGTGGTACTGTGCAGAGTACATACAGGAGGAGAGGAGTGGTACTGTGCAGAATACATACATACAGGAGGAGAGGAGTGGTACTGTGCAGAGTACATACAGGAGGAGAGGAGTGGTACTGTGCAGAATACATACATACAGGAGGAGAGGAGTGGTACTGTGCAGAGTACATACAGGAGGAGAGGAGTGGTACTGTGCAGAGCACATACAGGAGGAGAGGAGTGGTACTGTGCATACATACAGGAGGAGAGGAGAGGTACTGTGCAGAGTACATACATACAGGAGGAGAGGAGAGGTACTGTGCAGAGTGCATACATACAGGAGGAGAGGAGTGGTACTGTGCAGAATACATACATACAGGAGGAGAGGATTGGTACTGTGCAGAGTACATACAGGAGGAGAGGAGTGGTACTGTGCATACATACAGGAGGAGAGGAGTGGTACTGTGCACAGTACATACAGGAGGAGAGGAGGGGTACTGTGCAGAGTACATACATACAGGAGGAGGGGAGTGGTACTGTGCAGAATACATACATACAGGAGGAGAGGAGTGGTACTGTGCAGAGTGCATACAGGAGGAGAGGAGTGGTACTGTGCAGAATACATACATACAGGAGGAGAGGAGTGGTACTGTGCAGAGTACATACAGGAGGAGGAGGGGAGTGGTACTGTGCAGAGCACATACATACAGGAGGAGAGGAGTGGTACTGTGCAGAATACATACATACAGGAGGAGAGGAGTGGTACTGTGCAGAGTACATACAGGAGGAGAGGAGTGGTACTGTGCAGAGTGCATACATACAGGAGGAGAGGAGTGGTACTGTGCAGAATACATACATACAGGAGGAGAGGAGTGGTACTGTGCAGAGTACATACAGGAGGAGAGGAGGGGTACTGTGCAGAGTACATACATACAGGAGGGAGGGAGTGGTACTGTGCAGAATACATACATACAGGAGGAGAGGAGTGGTACTGTGCAGAGTGCCTACAGGAGGGGAGGAGTGGTACTGTGCAGAATACATACAGGAGGAGAGGAGTGGTACTGTGCAGAGTACATACAGGAGGAGAGGAGTGGTACTGTGCAGAGTACATACATACAGGAGGAGGGGAGTGGTACTGTGCAGAGTACATACATACAGGAGGAGGGGAGTGGTACTGTGCAGAATACATACATACAGGAGGAGAGGAGTGGTACTGTGCAGAGTGCATACAGGAGGAGAGGAGTGGTACTGTGCAGAGTACATACATACAGGAGGAGGGGAGTGGTACTGTGCAGAATACATACATACAGGAGGAGAGGAGTGGTACTGTGCAGAGTACATACAGGAGGAGAGGAGTGGTACTGTGCAGAGTACATACATACAGGAGGAGAGGAGTGGTACTGTGCAGAGTGCATACAGGAGGGGAGGAGTGGTACTCTGCAGAGTGCATACATACAGGAGGAGAGGAGTGGTACTGTGCAGAGTACATACAGGAGGAGAGGAGGGGTACTGTGCATACATACAGGAGGAGGGGAGTGGTACTGTGCATACATACAGGAGGAGGGGAGTGGTACTGTGCATACATACAGGAGGAGGGGAGTGGTACTGTGCATACATACATACAGGAGGAGAGGAGTGGTACTGTGCATACATACAGGAGGAGAGGAGTGGTACTGTGCATACATACAGGAGGAGAGGAGTGGTACTGTGCATACATACAGGAGGAGAGGAGTGATACTGTGCAGAGTACATACAGGAGGAGAGGAGTGTTACTGTGCAGAGTACATACATACAGGAGGAGAGGAGTGGTACTGTGCAGAGTACATACATACAGGAGGAGAGGAGTGGTACTGTGCAGAGTACATACATACAGGAAGAGAGGAGTGGTACTGTGCATACATACATACAGGAGGAGAGGAGTGGTACTGTGCATACATACAGGAGAAGAGGAGTGGTACTGTGCATACATACAGGAGGAGAGGAGTGGTACTGTGCATACAAACAGGAGGAGAGGAGTGGTACTGTGCAGAGTGCATACATACAGGAGGAGAGGAGTGGTACTGTGCAGAGTACATACAGGAGGAGAGGAGTGGTACTGTGCAGAGTACATACAGGAGGAGAGGAGAGGAGTGGTACTGTGCAGAGTACATACATACAGGAGGAGAGGAGTGGTACTGTGCAGAGTACATACAGGAGGAGAGGAGTGGTACTGTGCAGAGTGCATACATACAGGAGGAGGGGAGTGGTACTGTGCAGAGCACATACATACAGGAGGAGAGGAGTGGTACTGTGCAGAGTGCATACATACAGGAGGAGGGGAGGGGTACTGTGCAGAGTGCATACATACAGGAGGAGAGGAGTGGTACTGTGCAGAGTGCATACATACAGGAGGAGGGGAGGGGTACTGTGCAGAGTACATACATACAGGAGGAGAGGAGTGGTACTGTGCATACATACAGGAGGAGAGGAGTGGTACTGTGCATACATACAGGAGGAGGGGAGTGGTACTGTGCATACATACAGGAGGAGGGGAGTGGTACTGTGCATACATACATACATACAGGAGGAGAGGAGTGGTACTGTGCATACATACAGGAGGAGGGGAGTGGTACTGTGAATACATACAGGAGGAGAGGAGTGGTACTGTGCATACATACAGGAGGAGAGGAGTGGTACTGTGCAGAGTACATAAAGGAGGAGAGGAGTGGTACTGTGCAGAGTACATACAGGAGGAGAGGAGTGGTACTGTGCAGAGTACATACAGGAGGAGATGAGTGGTACTGTGCAGAGTACATACAGGAGGAGAGGAGTGGTACTGTGCAGAGTACATACAGGAGGAGAGGAGTGGTACTGTGCAGAGTACATACATACAGGAGGAGAGGAGTGGTACTGTGCAGAGTACATACATACAGGAGGAGAGGAGTGGTACTGTGCAGAGCACATACAGGAGGAGAGGAGTGGTACTGTGCAGAGTGCATACATACAGGAGGAGAGGAGTGGTACTGTGCAGAGTACATACAGGAGGAGGGGAGTGGTACTGTGCAGAGTGCATACATACAGGAGGAGAGGAGTGGTACTGTGCAGAGTACATACAGGAGGAGAGGAGTGGTACTGTGCAGAGTGCATACATACAGGAGGAGGGGAGGAGTACTGTGCAGAGTGCATACATACAGGAGGAGGGGAGTGGTACTGTGCAGAGCACATACATACAGGAGGAGAGGTACTGTGCAGAGTACATACATACAGGAGGAGAGGAGTGGTACTGTGCAGAGTACATACATACAGGAGGAGAGGAGGGGTACTGTGCAGAGTGCATACAGGAGGAGAGGAGGAGTACTGTGCAGAGTGCATACATACAGGAGGAGAGGAGGGGTACTGTGCAGAGTGCATACATACAGGAGGAGGGGAGTGGTACTGTGCAGAATACATACATACAGGAGGAGAGGAGGGGTACTGTGCAGAGTGCATACAGGAGGAGAGGAGGAGTACTGTGCAGAGTGCATACATACAGGAGGAGGGGAGGGGTACTGTGCAGAGTACATACATACAGGAGGAGAGGAGTGGTACTGTGCATACATACAGGAGGAGAGGAGTGGTACTGTGCATACATACAGGAGGAGGGGAGTGGTACTGTGCATACATACAGGAGGAGGGGAGTGGTACTGTGCATACATACAGGAGGAGAGGAGTGGTACTGTGCAGAGTGCATACATACAGGAGGAGAGGAGTGGTACTGTGCAGAGTACATACATACAGGAGGAGGGGAGGGGTACTGTGCAGAGTACATACATACAGGAGGAGAGGAGTGGTACTGTGCATACATACAGGAGGAGAGGAGTGGTACTGTGCATACATACAGGAGGAGGGGAGTGGTACTGTGCATACCTACAGGAGGAGGGGAGTGGTACTGTGCATACATACATACAGGAGGAGAGGAGTGGTACTGTGCATACATACAGGAGGAGAGGAGTGGTACTGTGCATACATACAGGAGGAGGGGAGTGGTACTGTGCAGAATACATACATACAGGAGAGGAGTGGTACTGTGCAGAGTACATACAGGAGGAGAGGAGTGGTACTGTGCAGAGTACATACATACAGGAGGAGGGGAGTGGTACTGTGCAGAGTACATACAGGAGGAGAGGAGTGGTACTGTGCAGAGTGCATACATACAGGAGGAGAGGAGTGGTACTGTGCAGAATACATACATACAGGAGGAGAGGAGTGGTACTGTGCAGAGTACATACAGGAGGAGAGGAGGGGTACTGTGCAGAGTACATACATACAGGAGGAGGGGAGTGGTACAGTGCAGAATACATACATACAGGAGGAGAGGAGTGGTACTGTGCAGAGTGCATACAGGAGGAGAGGAGTGGTACTGTGCAGAGTACATACATACAGGAGGAGAGGAGTGGTACTGTGCAGAATACATACATACAGGAGGAGAGGAGTGGTACTGTGCAGAGTACATACAGGAGGAGAGGAGTGGTACTGTGCAGAGTGCATACATACAGGAGGAGAGGAGTGGTACTGTGCAGAATACATACATACAGGAGGAGAGGAGGGGTACTGTGCAGAGTACATACATACAGGAGGAGGGGAGTGGTACTGTGCATACATACAGGAAGAGGGGAGTGGTACTGTGCAGAATACATACATACAGGAGGAGAGGAGTGGTACTGTGCAGAGTGCATACAGGAGGAGAGGAGTGGTACTGTGCAGAGTACATACATACAGGAGGAGGGGAGTGGTACTGTGCAGAGTGCATACATACAGGAGGAGGGGAGGGGTACTGTGCAGAGTGCATACATACAGGAGGAGAGGAGTGGTACTGTGCAGAGTACATACAGGAGAAGAGGAGTGGCACTGTGCAGAGCACATACATACAGGAGGAGAGGAGTGGTACTGTGCAGAGTACATACATACAGGAGAGGAGTGGTACTGTGCAGAGTGCATACATACAGGAGGAGAGGAGTGGTACTGTGCAGAGTACATACATACAGGAGGAGGGGAGTGGTACTGTGCAGAATACATACATACAGGAGGAGAGGAGTGGTACTGTGCAGAGTGCATACAGGAGGAGTGGTACTGTGCAGAGTACATACATACAGGAGGAGGGGAGGGGTACTGTGCAGAGTGCATACATACAGGAGGAGGGGAGGGGTACTGTGCAGAGTACATACAGGAGGAGAGGAGGGGTACTGTGCAGAGTACATACATACAGGAGGAGGGGAGTGGTACTGTGCAGAGTGCATACATACAGGAGGAGGGGAGGGGTACTGTGCAGAGTGCATACATACAGGAGGAGGGGAGTGGTACTGTGCAGAATACATACATACAGGAGGAGAGGAGGGGTACTGTGCAGAGTACATACATACAGGAGGAGGGGAGTGGTACTGTGCAGAATACATACATACAGGAGGAGAGGAGTGGTACTGTGCAGAGTGCATACAGGAGGAGTGGTACTGTGCAGAGTACATACATACAGGAGGAGGGGAGGGGTACTGTGCAGAGTGCATACATACAGGAGGAGGGGAGGGGTACTGTGCAGAGTGCATACATACAGGAGGAGAGGAGTGGTACTGTGCAGAGTGCATACATACAGGAGGAGGGGAGGGGTACTGTGCAGAGTGCATACATACAGGAGAAGGGGAGTGGTACTGTGCAGAATACATACATACAGGAGGAGAGGAGGGGTACTGTGCAGAGTACATACATACAGGAGGGGAGGAGTGGTACTGTGCAGAGTACATACATACAGGAGGAGAGGAGTGGTACTGTGCAGAGTACATACAGGAGGAGAGGAGTGGTACTGTGCAGAATACATACATACAGGAGGAGAGGAGTGGTACTGTGCAGAGTACATACAGGAGGAGAGGAGTGGTACTGTGCAGAGTGCATACAGGAGGAGAGGAGTGGTACTGTGCATACATACAGGAGGAGGGGAGTGGTACTGTGCATACATACAGGAGGAGGGGAGTGGTACTGTGCATACATACATGGAGGAGAGGAGTGGTACTGTGCATACATACAGGAGGAGAGGAGTGGTACTGTGCATACATACAGGAGGAGGGGAGTGGTACTGTGCAGAATACATACATACAGGAGAGGAGTGGTACTGTGCAGAGTACATACAGGAGGAGAGGAGTGGTACTGTGCAGAGTACATACATACAGGAGGGGGGAGTGGTACTGTGCAGAATACATACATACAGGAGGAGAGGAGTGGTACTGTGCAGAGTACATACAGGAGGAGAGGAGTGGTACTGTGCAGAGTACATACATACAGGAGGAGAGGAGTGGTACTGTGCAGAATACATACATACAGGAGGAGAGGAGTGGTACTGTGCAGAGTGCATACATACAGGAGGAGAGGAGTGGTACTGTGCAGAATACATACATACAGGAGGAGAGGAGTGGTACTGTGCAGAGTACATACAGGAGGAGAGGAGGGGTACTGTGCAGAGTACATACATACAGGAGGAGGGGAGTGGTACTGTGCAGAATACATACATACAGGAGGAGAGGATTGGTACTGTGCAGAGTGCATACAGGAGGAGAGGAGTGGTACTGTGCAGAGTACATACATACAGGAGGAGGGGAGTGGTACTGTGCAGAATACATACATACAGGAGGAGAGGAGTGGTACTGTGCAGAGTACATACAGGAGGAGAGGAGTGGTACTGTGCAGAGTGCATACAGGAGGAGAGGAGTGGTACTGTGCATACATACAGGAGGAGGGGAGTGGTACTGTGCATACATACAGGAGGAGGGGAGTGGTACTGTGCATACATACATACAGGAGGAGAGGAGTGGTACTGTGCATACATACAGGAGGAGAGGAGTGGTACTGTGCATACATACAGGAGGAGGGGAGTGGTACTGTGCAGAATACATACATACAGGAGAGGAGTGGTACTGTGCAGAGTACATACAGGAGGAGAGGAGTGGTACTGTGCAGAGTACATACATACAGGAGGGGGGAGTGGTACTGTGCAGAATACATACATACAGGAGGAGAGGAGTGGTACTGTGCAGAGTACATACAGGAGGAGAGGAGTGGTACTGTGCAGAGTACATACATACAGGAGGAGAGGAGTGGTACTGTGCAGAATACATACATACAGGAGGAGAGGAGTGGTACTGTGCAGAGTGCATACATACAGGAGGAGAGGAGTGGTACTGTGCAGAATACCTACATACAGGAGGAGAGGAGTGGTACTGTGCAGAGTACATACAGGAGGAGAGGAGGGGTACTGTGCAGAGTACATACATACAGGAGGAGGGGAGTGGTACTGTGCAGAATACATACATACAGGAGGAGAGGATTGGTACTGTGCAGAGTGCATACATACAGGAGGAGGGGAGTGGTACTGTGCAGAGTACATACATACAGGAGGAGAGGATTGGTACTGTGCAGAGTGCATACAGGAGGAGAGGAGTGGTACTGTGCAGAGTACATACATACAGGAGGAGGGGAGTGGTACTGTGCAGAGTGCATACAGGAGGAGTGGTACTGTGCAGAGTACATACATACAGGAGGAGAGGAGTGGTACTGTGCAGAGTACATACATACAGGAGGAGGGGAGTGGTACTGTGCAGAATACATACATACAGGAGGAGAGGAGTGGTACTGTGCAGAGTGCATACAGGAGGAGAGGAGTGGTACTGTGCAGAGTACATACATACAGGAGGAGGGGAGTGGTACTGTGCAGAGTGCATACATACAGGAGGAGGGGAGGGGTACTGTGCAGAGTGCATACATACAGGAGGAGGGGAGTGGTACTGTGCAGAATACATACATACAGGAGGAGAGGAGGGGTACTGTGCAGAATACATACATACAGGAGGAGAGGAGTGGTACTGTGCAGAGTACATACAGGAGGAGAGGAGTGGTACTGTGCAGAGTGCATACAGGAGGAGAGGATTGGTACTGTGCATACATACAGGAGGAGGGGAGTGGTACTGTGCATACATACATACAGGAGGAGAGGAGTGGTACTGTGCATACATACAGGAGGAGAGGAGTGGTACTGTGCATACATACAGGAGGAGGGGAGTGGTACTGTGCAGAATACATACATACAGGAGAGGAGTGGTACTGTGCAGAGTACATACAGGAGGAGAGGAGTGGTACTGTGCAGAGTACATACATACAGGAGGAGGGGAGTGGTACTGTGCAGAATACATACATACAGGAGGAGAGGAGTGGTACTGTGCAGAGTACATACAGGAGGAGAGGAGTGGTACTGTGCAGAGTGCATACATACAGGAGGAGAGGAGTGGTACTGTGCAGAATACATACATACAGGAGGAGAGGAGTGGTACTGTGCAGAGTACATACAGGAGGAGAGGAGGGGTACTGTGCAGAGTACATACATACAGGAGGAGGGGAGTGGTACTGTGCAGAATACATACATACAGGAGGAGAGGATTGGTACTGTGCAGAGTGCATACAGGAGGAGAGGAGTGGTACTGTGCAGAGTACATACATACAGGAGGAGGGGAGTGGTACTGTGCAGAGCACATACATACAGGAGGAGAGGAGTGGTACTGTGCAGAATACATACATACAGGAGGAGAGGAGTGGTACTGTGCAGAGTACATACAGGAGGAGAGGAGTGGTACTGTGCAGAGTGCATACATACAGGAGGAAAGGAGTGGTACTGTGCAGAGTACATACAGGAGGAGAGGAGGGGTACTGTGCAGAGTACATACATACAGGAGGAGGGGAGTGGTACTGTGCAGAGTGCATACAGGAGGAGAGGAGTGGTACTGTGCAGAGTACATACATACAGGAGGAGAGGAGTGGTACTGTGCAGAGTACATACAGGAGGAGAGGAGTGGTACTGTGCAGAGTGCATACATACAGGAGGAGAGGAGAGGTACTGTGCAGAGTACATACATACAGGAGGAGGGGAGTGGTACTGTGCAGAGTACATACATACAGGAGGAGGGGAGTGGTACTGTGCAGAGTGCATACAGGAGGAGAGGAGTGGTACTGTGCAGAGTACATACATACAGGAGGAGGGGAGTGGTACTGTGCAGAATACATACATACAGGAGGAGAGGAGTGGTACTGTGCAGAGTACATACAGGAGGAGAGGAGTGGTACTGTGCAGAGTACATACATACAGGAGGAGAGGAGTGGTACTGTGCAGAGTGCATACAGGAGGAGAGGAGTGGTACTGTGCAGAGTGCATACAGGAGGAGAGGAGAGGTACTGTGCAGAGTACATACATACAGGAGGAGGGGAGTGGTACTGTGCAGAGTACATACAGGAGGAGAGGAGTGGTACTGTGCAGAGTGCATACATACAGGAGGAGAGGAGAGGTACTGTGCAGAGTACATACATACAGGAGGAGGGGAGTGGTACTGTGCAGAGTGCATACAGGAGGAGAGGAGTGGTACTGTGCAGAGTACATACATACAGGAGGAGGGGAGTGGTACTGTGCAGAATACATACATACAGGAGGAGAGGAGTGGTACTGTGCAGAGTACATACAGGAGGAGAGGAGTGGTACTGTGCAGAGTACATACATACAGGAGGAGAGGAGTGGTACTGTGCAGAGTGCATACAGGAGGAGAGGAGTGGTACTGTGCAGAGTGCATACAGGAGGAGAGGAGAGGTACTGTGCAGAGTACATACATACAGGAGGAGGGGAGTGGTACTGTGCAGAGTACATACAGGAGGAGAGGAGTGGTACTGTGCAGAGTACATACATACAGGAGGAGGGGAGTGGTACTGTGCAGAGTACATACATACAGGAGGAGGGGAGTGGTACTGTGCAGAGTGCATACAGGAGGAGAGGAGTGGTACTGTGCAGAGTACATACATACAGGAGGAGGGGAGTGGTACTGTGCAGAATACATACAGGAGGAGAGGAGTGGTACTGTGCAGAGTACATACAGGAGGAGAGGAGTGGTACTGTGCAGAGTACATACATACAGGAGGAGAGGAGTGGTACTGTGCAGAGTGCATACAGGAGGAGAGGAGTGGTACTGTGCAGAGTGCATACAGGAGGAGAGGAGTGGTACTGTGCAGAGTATATACAGGAGGAGAGGAGTGGTACTGTGCAGAGTACATACATACAGGAGGAGAGGAGAGGAGTGGTACTGTGCAGAGTACATACAGGAGGAGAGGAGTGGTACTGTGCAGAGTACATACATACAGGAGGAGGGGAGTGGTACTGTGCAGAATACATACATACAGGAGGAGAGGAGTGGTACTGTGCAGAGTACATACAGGAGGAGAGGAGTGGTACTGTGCAGAGTGCATACATACAGGAGGAGAGGAGTGGTACTGTGCAGAATACATACATACAGGAGGAGAGGAGTGGTACTGTGCAGAGTACATACAGGAGGAGAGGAGGGGTGCTGTGCAGAGTACATACATACAGGAGGAGGGGAGTGGTACTGTGCAGAATACATACATACAGGAGGAGAGGATTGGTACTGTGCAGAGTGCATACAGGAGGAGAGGAGTGGTACTGTGCAGAGTACATACATACAGGAGGAGGGGAGTGGTACTGTGCAGAGCACATACATACAGGAGGAGAGGAGTGGTACTGTGCAGAATACATACATACAGGAGGAGAGGAGTGGTACTGTGCAGAGTACATACAGGAGGAGAGGAGTGGTACTGTGCAGAGTGCATACATACAGGAGGAGAGGAGTGGTACTGTGCAGAGTACATACAGGAGGAGAGGAGGGGTACTGTGCAGAGTACATACATACAGGAGGAGGGGAGTGGTACTGTGCAGAGTGCATACAGGAGGAGAGGAGTGGTACTGTGCAGAATACATACATACAGGAGGAGAGGAGTGGTACTGTGCAGAGTACATACAGGAGGAGAGGAGTGGTACTGTGCAGAGTACATACATACAGGAGGAGGGGAGTGGTACTGTGCAGAGTACATACATACAGGAGGAGGGGAGTGGTACTGTGCAGAGTGCATACAGGAGGAGAGGAGTGGTACTGTGCAGAGTACATACATACAGGAGGAGGGGAGTGGTACTGTGCAGAATACATACATACAGGAGGAGAGGAGTGGTACTGTGCAGAGTACATACAGGAGGAGAGGAGTGGTACTGTGCAGAGTACATACATACAGGAGGAGAGGAGTGGTACTGTGCAGAGTGCATACAGGAGGAGAGGAGTGGTACTGTGCAGAGTGCATACAGGAGGAGAGGAGTGGTACTGTGCAGAGTATATACAGGAGGAGAGGAGTGGTACTGTGCAGAGTACATACATACAGGAGGAGAGGAGAGGAGTGGTACTGTGCAGAGTACATACATGAATTCCTGGTCGTGGTAAAAAGGCAAAGACTTTGCGCAGGGACCTGGTTGACAAGATATGGTCGACTACGATCAGAGACTGAAATGCTGGAGGGAATTGCCCTACTTGTTCCTCCTCTGGCAGGACCTGAACGAAAGCACGAACAATTAAAGAAAGATGAAATATCTGCGTAGGACATGACAATGATGCTGTAGGGCGAACCGGACCGGTCTGCAGTCAAAACATAAAGTGAGCGATCAACATGGATTATTAGGAAATTAGGGAAGCAGGTATGTATGTGATACATAGGGGCCAAATCAGCCCAGATGCACAGATGGACAACCAACCAGGCAATCAGCCCAGCAGGACCGAAAACAGTCATCGGGCCCCCGAAGCCATGGGGCCGAAGCCGTCATCGGGCCCCCGAAGCCACGGGGCCGAAGCTGTCATCGGGCCCCTGAAGCCATGGGGCCGAAGATGTCATCGGGCCCCCGAAGCCATGGGGCTGAGTTTTTTTTTTTTTTATATTTTTAACTATAAAAGTGACCTGAATAAGGTGCAGGTGAAATTAAACCATGAGCCTGACCGATGTGGCAGGCGATACCTAAGACAAGCTACGTGGCCTGAATAACATGCAAGGCGAAATATCGTTAGGAACGAGACCTGACCGACGTGGAAGGTGACCCCCAACATGAATTCAACTGCATGACCTGAAAAGACAAAGGGAAACGTGACAGTAAATGGAGATAATAACGGACATTAACTAAAAAGAAACCTAAATAACATAAGCTGGCAAGCAGGTAAAGATGGGAGTCATTCAAAAGCATAGCTGCACAGGTGGACAGACAACCATTGGTCGGACCCCTGAAGCCATGGGGCCGAAGCAACCACCAGGGGCCCATGGGGCCGGGCAGCCGCCAGGATGCGAACCTTAGAATTAAGGACGGCTGGGGAAAAGATTGGGGCTTAACCCAACGGGTTTAGTAATCAACCGGGACTCCATAACCTAGAAAGACAAAGACATGGGGTAAAGCTTCTTAATGAAATGAGGCTGAAATGAACCGCAAGTACTAATCTGTAAAATATAAATGAACAAAAGAAAACTTCTGAAAGGTGCGCCATGGAAAATAGTATCAGATGGCCGTATGACCGACCAATGTCGATGACAATTGTGAAATCCTCTAAGCCAAGAGCCACTCCAGCGAGTCCCTTATGGCGGGAGCCATGCGTGAGAGCCCCTTATGGCGGGAGCCATGCGTGAGAGCCCCTTATGGCGGGAGCCATGCGTGAGAGTCCCTTATGGCGGGAGCCATGCGTGAGAGTCCCTTATGGCGGGAGCCATGCGTGAGAGTCCCTTATGGCGGGAGCCATGCGTGAGAAACCCT
Source organism: Bufo bufo (assembly GCF_905171765.1). NCBI lineage: Eukaryota > Metazoa > Chordata > Amphibia > Anura > Bufonidae > Bufo > Bufo bufo. The sequence goes on along the minus strand of NC_053389.1, from coordinate 835,881,699 downwards.
TATGGCGGGAGCCATGCGTGAGAGACCCTTATGGCGGGAGCCATGCGTGAGAGACCCTTATGGCGGAAGCCATGCGTGAGAGCCCCTTATGGCGGGAGCCATGCGTGAGAGCCCCTTATGGCGGGAGCCATGCGTGAGAGCCCCTTATGGCGGGAGCCATGCGTGAGAGCCTCTTATGGCGGGAGCCATGCGTGAGAGCCCCTTATGGTGGGAGCAAGTATCAAATGACCGTGCGAACTACGAATGACGATGCCAGTCGTGGGGTCCTATAAGCTAAGAGCCACTCGTGCGAGCCCCTTATGATTTTTTATTTTTTTTTAAACCACTTATGCAGCACCAGAATGCCTTGGGGACTCGCATTACCATGACCCCCTCCAACAGCAAACCTGGGACACTAACCAGCCTACAACCATGTCGTAACCCTAACAAACAAAACATGAAAAAACGGTCATGGGGCCCCCAGAGCCATGAGGCCGGATCAGTCATAGGGCCCCCGAAGACAGAGGGATGACGTTGCGGTGACGATAAGTAATTAAAACGTAAGCCGGACCTGATGGGATATGAAGCGACTTGAATGATTGGATTGGCTAGAAGGTGGCCTAAGGAAGATGACTGCCAACAGGCGTTAAAAATATAGACATTAGTAATCCGAAGCACGTGCATACATAAAACACTAACCACCGCGAACCATAAACGTAAACATGAAATTGAAACAGAGATGGGAGAAAAAACAAGAGTCTGAGGCATTGCAAGTTCGCTAAGAGAAGTCTCTTATCGTGACAAATGAACAGCTTGTGAAAACATAGCAGGAAACTTACTGGCCCACTGACCTCTGCTGAGGAGCTGTATGGTGAACTGGGGCAGGAGACCAATCTGAGTGAATACGAACCAGAAGTAAAAGGAGACCAATCTGAGTGATTGTGAACCAGGATTAACAGAAAGTAGGTCTATGGAATGTAACAGACCACCGAGGAAGGGAACGTAAGCCTGAAAAGAACGCAGTTATGTTTGTCGGGAGAGAGGTACCAAAGCGGTGGGTGCAGACTGCCCCGGTGAGATTGAGCAAAACCATGACGTAGCAATGAACAGGAGAATGTAGCTTTGAGTGGGAGCAGAGTACAACACATGATGCTACAATAAATGGGTGAATGCAGCTTTGGATGTGAGTGGTACCTAAAAAACATGGTATGGGCGCAGCTCTGAGTATGGGTAGCGCATGAAAAGCATGGTATAAAGCAGACGTATAAATGCAATCTGAAAGTGAGCCAAGTATTGATGGGGGGGGGGGAGAACATGGCAAGGAACAGCTACAGCTACAGCAAGAGGCCTAAACAATAAATGCTGCGTCCGATCTCCAAACATGACGTCACGTGCAGCCCGGGTAACTCTTTCTTTACAGCAAACCGGCTGAAGTAACTTTTCATACGAGACGAACGAAGCAAAGTGAAACTTGGAAGATTTATAGGAACTAACTCCTATTACCAACAAACAAAGTTGAAAGGAAATAGAAGTATTTAGGCCCAACGAGCAAACCTGAGGTAGCAGATTCTGAGGCAAAGCCTCCCGTTCGCTAGCAAAGTCGGTTCCGACCGGCCTGGAGAGACGGCCCTGGCCCAACCTACTTACGTAGTATGGCGCGTGCATGCTACGGTAGAGGAGAGCAAAACAACAAGCTCCATGCTGCAAAGAAAGACTCCTACCACCAGAGAAGCTAGTTTGCTAATGACACCCAGCGGCAGCTGTGCACCTGAGAACCCACACTGGGGAGTGAGGGTGTGGCTCGTATATGAAGAGCCTCCACCCCCCCCCACAAATACAGGCTGACTAATCAGCCTTACCAACTAGTCGCTGAAAAGTGGCGGGGGCGCCATGCAGACTAAAGGGTAAGACCTTATACTGATACGGCCCCTCAGGTGTGATGAAGGCAGTTTTCTCTTTGGCAGCCTCCGTTAAGGGCACCTGCCAGTACCCTTTCGTGAGGTCCAAAACAGAAAAATACCGGGCTGGTCCTAACCTCTCAATTAGCTCATCCACCCGGGGCATGGGATACGCATCAAACTTGGAAACCTCGTTAAGTTTTCGAAAGTTGTTACAAAACCGCAACGTCCCGTCCGGCTTGGGTATCAATACTATAGGACTGGCCTACTCACTATTTGACTCCTCAATGACGTCTAGCTGCACCTCCTACGATATGGCTTGTCGCCGAGCCTCGGGTACCCAATATGGTTTTAATCAGACTTTTGCCTGAAGCTCACTGATAATGTCATGCTGGATTATGGAAGTGCGTCCAGGAAGGTCCGAGAACACGTCCTGAGTCTGTTTAGAGGAGAGACTGTCAGCAATTTTCACTGTGGAAGCCGTCTCTCTTGCATCAGAGGGACCGGTACCTCTTCTCCTAGAAAACCCGGCCGCGGGCTGTCTTCTGTACAGGTTTCCCTATCTTTCCACGGTTTGAGTAAATTCACATGGTAAACCTGCTCCGGCTTTCGCCGCCCCGGCTGGTGTACTTTGTAGTTTACATCTCCAATTTTCTCAAGTACCTCGTAGGGCCCCTGCCACCTAGCTAGGAACGTACTGTTTACGGTCGGCACCAGAACCAAAACCCGATTACCCGGGTTAGAAATCTGGACCCGAGCCTGCCGATTATAGACCCGACTCTGGGCTCGTTGAGCTGCCTCCATATGCTCCCTAACAAGAGGCAACACTGTCTCTATCCGATCTTGCATCTGGGTAACGTACTCAATAACACTTTTAGACGGAGTGGGTTGTTGTTCCCACGCCTCTTTGGCCACGTCCAAGAGGCCACGAGGGTGTCTGCCATAAAGCAGTTCGAAGGGCGAGAACCCAGTAGAGGCCTGGGGTACCTCCCCCACTGCGAACATGAGGTAGGGCAGAAGGAGGTCCCAGTCCTTCTCATCCTTAGACTCTACCTTTTTCAATATATTTTTTTATGTTTGGTTAAACCGTTCTACCAGACCGTCCATTTGAGGATGGTAAACGGACATCCGTAGTTGTTTTATGTGCAGCAACTTACAGAGTTCCCTCATCACCTTGGACATAAAGGGGTCCCCTGGTCAGTTCGAACTTCTTTAGGTAGTCCCAGTCGGGAAAACATCTCCATTACCTCCTTAGCTATGAGTTTGGCCGAGGTATGTCGCAGTGGCACTGCCTCCGGGTACCGAGTGGCACAGTCTAGAATGACTAAGATGTGTTGATGCCCTCTGGCGGACTTCGGTACTGGGCCTTTGAGGTCCATAACTATTCGGTCAAACGGTACTTCGATAATCGGGAGAGGTACTAGGGGACTACAGAAATGTGGCTGGGGGCCAATTATCTGGCAGGTCGGGCAAGACTTACAAAACTCTTCCACTTCTTTGAATATGCTGGGCCAGTAAAACCGCTGTAGAATACGATCCTGAGTTTTCTGCAGCCCCAGGTGACCCCCGAGAACGTGTTGGTGGGCTAGATCTAACACAAGCTTGCGATAAGCCTTTGGGATCACCAACTGTTCAATAGGTTCACCCCGTAGTTGGTTTACCCGATACAACATATCTTGATAGACCACAAAACATGGAAACACTGACTCTGCCCCAGGTTGTTGTGGTTCACCATCTACTATTAACACATTTTTCCAGGCGCGGGATAGGTTTGGGTCCTGATGTTGGGCAGTACCAAAATTACCCCTGGAGACATTGAGGTCTGCCAATTCAGGACCCGGCAGCAAGTCCTCCACGTCTCCCACCATCACACTATGAGGGTTTGTCTCCCCCTCCTCAACCGAAGTGGCGGTCACCCCTACTTCCGGCCCTTCGGTCTCAGGTTCCCAGGGTTCTGGTCTCCCCCCTGAGCCGGGCCACTCTGCTAGGGTTAACCCTGTCTCATGGATATCAGTCTCTCCCATAGCAGCCACAGTGCCAGGAAGTCCAGAAAGTCTCTCCCTATTATGAGTTCATAATGTAGATTTGGGCAACAGCCACCTCGTGGGTCCATCTACCGGCCATCGTGGTTAGAGACACCAGCGCGGTGGGATAGTCTTTTAAGTCTCTGTGGATGCACATCACCCCGACTTTCTGGCCAGTATTCTCAGTGGTAGCCCTTACTAGGATCACCAGATTCCTTGAGTCCAGCAGAGCCTCCGCCAGAGTGTCTCCCACTTCCACCTGGCACAAGTGATCTAGAGACTCTGGGGAACCTGTGGCACACAGCCTCCTGGCATATAGTGACTGACGGTAGCCATAGTTAGCTCAACCCGATGGTGACAGTCAGCCCTTACATGGCCAGGCTCTTGACACCGCCAGCAGACTATCGGAGCCAGGTCCACCGTGGGTACATCCCGTCGCCTCCATCCTGCACCATCGTCTCCATCCTGCCCCATGTCTCCATCCTGCCCCATGTCTCCATCCTGCCCTGTCGCCTCCATCCTGCCCCATGCCTCCATCCTGTCCCATGTCTCTATCCTGCCCCATCGCCTCCATCCTGCCCCATGTCTCGATCCTGCCCCATGTCTCGATCCTGCCCCATGTCTCCATCCTGCCCCATGTCTCCATCCTGCCCCATCGCCTCATCCTGCCCCATCGCCTCCATCCTGCCCCATGTCTCCATCCTGCCCCATGTCTCCATCCTGCCCCATCGTCTCCATCCTGCCCCATGTCTCCATCCTGCCCCGTCGCCTCCATCCAGCCCCGTCGCCTCCATCCAGCCCCGTCGCCTCCATCCTGCCCCGTCGCCTCCATCCTGCTCCGTCGCCTCCATCCTGCCCCATCGCCTCCATCCTGCCCCATGTCTCCATCCTGCCCCATGTCTCCATCCTGCCCTGTCACCTCCATCCTGCCCCATGTCTCCATCCTGCCCTGTCACCTCCATCCTGCCCCATGCCTCCATCCTGCCCTGTCACCTCCATCCTGCCCTGTCGCCTCCATCCTGCCCCATCGCCTCCATCCTGCCCCATGTCTCCATCCTGATCCATGTCTCCATCCTGCCCCGTCGCCTCCATCCTGCCCCATCGCCTCCATCCAGCCCCGTCGCCTCCATCCAGCCCCGTCGCCTCCATCCAGCCCCATCGCCTCCATCCTGCTCCGTCGCCTCCATCCTGCCCCGTCGCCTCCATCCTGCCCCGTCCCCTCCATCCTGCCCCATGTCTCCATCCTGCCCCATGTCTCCATCCTGCCCCATGCCTCCACCTGCCCTGTCACCTCCATCCTGCCCCATGCCTCCATCCTGCCCCGACGCCTCCATCCTGCTCCGTCGCCTCCATCCTGCCCCGTCGCCTCCATCCAGCCCCGTCGCCTCCATCCTGCCCCGTCGCCTCCATCCTGCTCCGTCGCCTCCATCCTGCCCCATCGCCTTTATCCTGCCCCATCGCCTCCATCCTGCCCCATGTCTCCATCCTGCCCCATGTCTCCATCCTGCCCTGTCACCTCCATCCTGCCCCATGTCTCCATCCTGCCCTGTCACCTCCATCCTGCCCCATGCCTCCATCCTGCCCTGTCACCTCCATCCTGCCCTGTCGCCTCCATCCTGCCCCATCGCCTCCATCCTGCCCCATGTCTCCATCCTGATCCATGTCTCCATCCTGCCCCGTCGCCTCCATCCTGCCCCGTCGCCTCCATCCAGCCCCGTCGCCTCCATCCTGCTCCGTCGCCTCCATCCAGCCCCATCGCCTCCATCCTGCTCCGTCGCCTCCATCCTGCCCCGTCGCCTCCATCCTGCCCCGTCGCCTCCATCCTGCCCCATGCCTCTATCCTGCCCCGTCGCCTCCATCCTGCCCCGTCGCCTCCATCCTGCCCCATCACCTCCATCCTACCCCATGGCCTCCATCCTGCCCCGTCGCCTCCATCCTGCCCCGTCGCCTCCATCCAGCCCCGTCGCCTCCATCCTGCCCCATGGCCTCCATCCTGCCCCATGGCCTCCATCCAGCCCCGTCGCCTCCATCCAGCCCCATCGCCTCCATCCTGCTCCGTCGCCTCCATCCTGCCCCGTCGCCTCCATCCTGCCCCATCACCTCCATCCTACCCCATGGCCTCCATCCTGCCCCATCGCCTCCATCCAGCCCCGTCGCCTCCATCCTGCCCCATGGCCTCCATCCTGCCCCATCGCCTCCATCCTGCCCCATGGCCTCCATCCTGCCCCATGGCCTCCATCCAGCCCCGTCGCCTCCATCCAGCCCCGTCGCCTCCATCCTGCCCCATCGCCTCCATCCTGCCCCGTGTCTCCATCGCCTCCATCCTGCCCCATCGCCTCCATCCTGCCCCATGTCTCCATCCTGCCCCATCGCCTCCATCCTGCTCCGTCGCCTCCATCCAGCCCCGTCGCCTCCATCCTGCCCCGTCGCCTCCATCCTGCCCCATCGCCTCCATCCTGCCCCATCGCCTCCATCCTGCCCCATCGCCTCCATCCTGCCCCATCGCCTCCATCCTGCCCCATCGCCTCCATCCTGCCCCATGTCTCCATCCTGCCCCATCGCCTCCATCCTGCCCCATGGCCTCCATCCTGCCCCATGGCCTCCATCCTGCCCCGTCGCCTCCATCCAGCCCCGTCGCCTCCATCCTGCCCCATGGCCTCCATCCTGCCCCATGGCCTCCATCCTGCCCCATGGCCTCCATCCAGCCCCATGGCCTCCATCCAGCCCTGTCGCCTCCATCCTGCCCCATGGCCTCCATCCAGTCCCGTCGCCTCCATCCAGCCCTGTCGCCTCCATCCTGCCCCATAGCCTCCATCCTGCCCCATCGCCTCCATCCTGCTCCGTCGCCTCCATCCTGAAACCCTAACGCATCGTGTGTACAGCTGTGATAATGAGCACCGGATGCGTTGTAGGTCACTATGGCAACGCCGTCACAACTACAAGTGGCAATTACCAGGGAGACAAGTCAAGCAACCCTCACGCAGCAGCAGGGCCTCTCCTCGTGTTCTGTCGCCATCTGCTGGCCATTTTAGGGCATCTCTACAAGAGCCGAACACGTAACACGTCCTGAGCCTATCAATGGGCGGCCTCCTTTGTGTCTCCACTAAAACGTCCATTTTATATAAGATCAACCAAGTCAGAAAGTACATTTTGGTCTCTGAGAAAATGGCCGACTCCACGAGAACACATCGTGAGACAAAACTCGTGGCAGAGGGCGGATCCTCAGCGCTGCCAAGGACCGCAATCAGCTAACGGTGATTGGTGAACTTTCCTCCAATCAGAGCAATGGGAACTGGACACTACCCATTTTGCTGTCGGTCTGTTTCCAGGCAACCAATTGATGGACGGAAGTTCTGACCAATAGGAAGATGGACGGAGACACCCGGAAGCGGGCGGAGAGATGGCCAGAGCTGCAGGTAACGGCTCCTGTCCCGTTCTCCCGGAGGCTCCGGACACTCGGCTCTGTCCAGTAATGCATCTCATATGGAGAGGGGAGGTAGAAAGGTGGATGACGTCAGCTGTGGCCCCTCCCCCTGATATATAATATAACATGATCTGTACACCTGGTTATTACAGTATCCTTTATAATCTCCATGTAATATCTGTATGCGAATGATGACGTCATAATATCAGTGTCCTCGTAATGATGTCATATTATCAGTGTCCTCGTAATGATGTCATAATATCAGTGTCCTCGTGATGATGTCATAATATCAGTGTCCTCGTGATGATGTCATAATATCAGTGTCCTCGTGATGATGTCATATTATCAGTGTCCTCGTGATGATGTCATAATATCAGTGTCCTCGTAATGATGTCATAATATCAGTGTCCTGGTGATGATGTCATAATATCAGTGTCCTGGTGATGATGTCAAAATATCAGTGTCCTCGTGATGATGTCATAATAATAATCAGTGTCCTTGTGATGATGTCATAATATCAGTGTCCTCGTGATGATGTCATATTATCAGTGTCCTCGTGATGATGTCATAATATCAGTGTCCTCGTAATGATGTCATAATATCAGTGTCCTGGTGATGATGTCATAATATCAGTGTCCTGGTGATGATGTCAAAATATCAGTGTCCTCGTGATGATGTCATAATAATAATCAGTGTCCTTGTGATGATGTCATAATATCAGTGTCCTCGTGATGATGTCATAACATCAGTGTCCTCGTGATGATGTCATAATAATAATCAGTGTCCTTGTGATGATGTCATAATATCAGTGTCCTCGTGATGTCATAATATTAGTGTCCTCGTGATGATGTCATATTATCAGTGTCCTCGTGATGATGTCATATTATCAGTGTCCTCGTGATGATGTCATAATATCAGTGTCCTCGTGATGATGTCATAATATCAGTGTCCTCGTGATGATGTCATAATATCAGTGTCCTCGTGATGATGTCATATTATCAGTGTCCTCGTGATGATGTCATAATATCAGTGTCCTCGTGATGATGTCATATTATCAGTGTCCTCGTGATGATGTCATATTATCAGTGTCCTCGTGATGATGTCATATTATCAGTGTCCTCGTGATGATGTCATAATATTAGTTACCTCGTGATGACGTCATAATATCAGTGTCCTCGTGATGTCATATTATCAGTGTCCTCGTGATGTCATATTATCAGTGTCCTCGTGATGACGTCATAATATCAGTGTCGATGACGTCATAATATCAGTGTCCTCGTGATGACGTCATAATGCCGGTTTTCTGGACGTCCTACAGCGGCACAGTCATGAATGGGTTAAAGCCCCCCAGGTACAACCAGCAGTAATGATCAGTCAATCAATTAACCAATCACCTTGAACCCTATAAATATAAAGCTGAGCAGGAGGAGGAGCCAAGATCTTACCGCATAAAGATATCCCAGGACCCTCCAGGCTTACGGACAGGGGGCGTGGCCTCTGTCCCTCGAAGGAGCAGCAGATGGCGCCTCCCCTGATGTGTAATACATTGCATCTCCTGCAACACATTATCCATGCAAACACTTGTCCAGCGCTCTCCAAACCTTTCCTGGTCTCCTGTCTGTATACCTCCTCCCTGCTCTGTGAGATAGGTGCGGTGCTTCGCTGAAGCCTATACAGGTCTGTGCGTCTGTATACCGCCTCCCTGCTCTGTGAGATTGGTGCGGTGCTTCGCTGAAGCCTATACAGGTCTATGTGTCTGTATACCGCCTCCCTGCTCTGTGAGATTGGTGTGGTGCTTCGCTGAAGCCTATACAGGTCTGTGTGTCTGTATACCGCCTCCCTGCTCTGTGAGATTGGTGTGGTGCTTCGCTGAAGCCTATACAGGTCTGTGTGTCTGTATACCGCCTCCCTGCTCTGTGAGATTGGTGTGGTGCTTCGCTGAAGCCTATACAGGTCTATGTGTCTGTATACCGCCTCCCTGCTCTGTGAGATAGGTGCGGTGCTTCACGGAAGCCTATACAGGTCTGTGTGTCTGTATACCGCCTCCCTGCTCTGTGAGATAGGTGCGGTGCTTCGCTGAAGCCTATACAGGTCTGTGTGTCTGTATACCGCCTCCATTCTCTGTGAGATAGGTGCAGTGCTTCGCTGAAGCCTATACAGGTCTGTGTGTCTGTATACCGCCTCCCTGCTCTGTGAGATAGGTGCGGTGCTTCGCTGAAGCCTATACAGGTCTGTGTGTCTGTATACCGCCTCCCTGCTCTGTGAGATAGGTGCGGTGCTTCGCTGAAGCCTATACAGGTCTATGTGTCTGTATACCGCCTCCCTGCTCTGTGAGATAGGTGCGGTGCTTCGCTGAAGCCTATACAGGTCTGTGCGTCTGTATACCGCCTCCCTGCTCTGTGAGATTGGTGCGGTGCTTCGCTGAAGCCTATACAGGTCTGTGCGTCTGTATACCGCCTCCCTGCTCTGTGAGATTGGTGTGGTGCTTCGCTGAAGCCTATACAGGTCTGTGTGTCTGTATACCGCCTCCCTGCTCTGTGAGATTGGTGTGGTGCTTCGCTGAAGCCTATACAGGTCTGTGTGTCTGTATACCGCCTCCCTGCTCTGTGAGATTGGTGTGGTGCTTCGCTGAAGCCTATACAGGTCTATGTGTCTGTATACCGCCTCCCTGCTCTGTGAGATAGGTGCGGTGCTTCACGGAAGCCTATACAGGTCTGTGTGTCTGTATACCGCCTCCCTGCTCTGTGAGATAGGTGCGGTGCTTCGCTGAAGCCTATACAGGTCTGTGTGTCTGTATACCGCCTCCATTCTCTGTGAGATAGGTGCAGTGCTTCGCTGAAGCCTATACAGGTCTGTGTGTCTGTATACCGCCTCCCTGCTCTGTGAGATAGGTGCGGTGCTTCGCTGAAGCCTATACAGGTCTGTGTGTCTGTATACCGCCTCCCTGCTCTGTGAGATAGGTGCGGTGCTTCGCTGAAGCCTATACAGGTCTATGTGTCTGTATACCGCCTCCCTGCTCTGTGAGATAGGTGCGGTGCTTCGCTGAAGCCTATACAGGTCTATGTGTCTGTATACCGCCTCCCTGCTCTGTGAGATAGGTGCGGTGCTTCGCTGAAGCCTATACAGGTCTGTGTGTCTGTATACCGCCTCCCTGCTCTGTGAGATAGGTGCGGTGCTTCACTGAAGCCTATACAGGTCTCTGTGTCTGTATACCGCCTCACTGCTCTGTGAGATAGGTGCGGTGCTTCGCTGAAGCCTATACAGGTCTGTGTGTCTGTATACCGCCTCACTGCTCTGTGAGATAGGTGCGGTGCTTCACTGAAGCCTATACAGGTCTGTGTGTCTGTATACCGCCTCCCTGCTCTGTGAGATAGGTGTGGTGCTTCGCTGAAGCCTATACAGGTCTGTGTGTCTGTAAACCGCCTCCCTGCTCTGTGAGATAGGTGCGGTGCTTCGCTGAAGCCCATACAGGTCTGTGTGTCTGTATACCGCCTCCCTGCTCTGTGAGATAGGTGCGGTGCTTCACTGAAGCCCATACAGGTCTGTGTGTCTGTATACCGCCTCCCTGCTCTGTGAGATAGGTGCGGTGCTTCGCTGAAGCCTATACAGGTCTGTGTGTCTGTATACCGCCTCACTGCTCTGTGAGATAGGTGCGGTGCTTCACTGAAGCCTATACAGGTCTGTGTGTCTGTATACCGCCTCCCTGCTCTGTGAGATAGGTGCGGTGCTTCGCTGAAGCCTATACAGGTCTGTGCGTCTGTAAACCTCCTCCCTGCTCTGTGAGATAGGTGCGGTGCTTCGCTGAAGCCTATACAGGTCTGTGTGTCTGTATACCGCCTCCCTGCTCTGTGAGATAGGTGCGGTGCTTCGCTGAAGCCTATACAGGTCTGTGTGTCTGTATACCGCCTCCCTGCTCTGTGAGATAGGTGCGGTGCTTCGCTGAAGCCTATACAGGTCTGTGTGTCTGTATACCGCCTCCCTGCTCTGTGAGATAGGTGCAGTGCTTCGCTGAACCCTATACGGGTCAGTGTGTCTGTATACCGCCTCCCTGCTCTGTGAGATAGGTGCGGTGCTTCGCTGAAGCCCATACGGGTCTGTGTGTCTGTATACCGCCTCCCTGCTCTGTGAGATAGGTGCGGTGCTTCGCTGAAGCCTATACAGGTCTGTGTGTCTGTATACCGCCTCCCTGCTCTGTGAGATAGGTGCGGTGCTTCGCTGAAGCCTATACAGGTCTATGTGTCTGTATACCGCCTCCCTGCTCTGTGAGATAGGTGCGGTGCTTCGCTGAAGCCTATACAGGTCTGTGTGTCTGTATACCGCCTCCCTGCTCTGTGAGATAGGTGCGGTGCTTCACTGAAGCCTATACAGGTCTGTGTGTCTGTATACCGCCTCACTGCTCTGTGAGATAGGTGCGGTGCTTCGCTGAAGCCTATACAGGTCTGTGTGTCTGTATACCGCCTCACTGCTCTGTGAGATAGGTGCGGTGCTTCACTGAAGCCTATACAGGTCTGTGTGTCTGTATACCGCCTCCCTGCTCTGTGAGATAGGTGTGGTGCTTCGCTGAAGCCTATACAGGTCTGTGTGTCTGTAAACCGCCTCCCTGCTCTGTGAGATAGGTGCGGTGCTTCGCTGAAGCCCATACAGGTCTGTGTGTCTGTATACCGCCTCCCTGCTCTGTGAGATAGGTGCGGTGCTTCACTGAAGCCCATACAGGTCTGTGTGTCTGTATACCGCCTCCCTGCTCTGTGAGATAGGTGCGGTGCTTCGCTGAAGCCTATACAGGTCTGTGTGTCTGTATACCGCCTCACTGCTCTGTGAGATAGGTGCGGTGCTTCACTGAAGCCTATACAGGTCTGTGTGTCTGTATACCGCCTCCCTGCTCTGTGAGATAGGTGCGGTGCTTCGCTGAAGCCTATACAGGTCTGTGCGTCTGTAAACCTCCTCCCTGCTCTGTGAGATAGGTGCGGTGCTTCGCTGAAGCCTATACAGGTCTGTGTGTCTGTATACCGCCTCCCTGCTCTGTGAGATAGGTGCGGTGCTTCGCTGAAGCCTATACAGGTCTGTGTGTCTGTATACCGCCTCCCTGCTCTGTGAGATAGGTGCGGTGCTTCGCTGAAGCCTATACAGGTCTGTGTGTCTGTATACCGCCTCCCTGCTCTGTGAGATAGGTGCAGTGCTTCGCTGAACCCTATACGGGTCAGTGTGTCTGTATACCGCCTCCCTGCTCTGTGAGATAGGTGCGGTGCTTCGCTGAAGCCCATACAGGTCTGTGTGTCTGTATACCGCCTCCCTGCTCTGTGAGATAGGTGCGGTGCTTCACTATATCCTGTGCAATTTTTATTGAACATTGACGCCCATCGACTATATTTATTCTCATCGATTATAATTTTCTTATCGATTTAATATATTTTTATCGATTATATTATATATTTTCTCATCGATTATTTTTCCCATCGATTAATTATCGATTATCCACTCCCATCGATTTAAATATCGATTAGACACTTGCATTTCCAACACACTTATACCTCACCATCCCCTCACCCCCCCACCACCATCCGGGTGATAATCCCAGCACAATCTCACTATAACACCCTAAGGCTACTTTCACACTTGCGGCAGGACGGATCCGACAGGCTGTTCACCATGTCGGATCCGTCCTGCGGCTATTTCGCCGTGCCGCCGGACCGCCGCTTCGTCCCCATTGACTATAATAGGGACGGGGGCAGAGCTCCGGCGCAGCACGGCGGTGCACGGCGAAGGCCGCCGGACTAAAAAGCCTGACATGCAGTAATTTTAGTCCGGCGGCCTTTCGCCGTGCTGCGCCTGAGCTCCGCCCCCGTCCCCATTATAGTCAATGGGGACGGATCGGCGGCACGGCGAAATGGTGAACAGCATGTCGGATCCGTCCTGCCGCAAGTGTGAAAGTACCCAAACACTCAATATAAATCAACAAGAAAACAACCAACCAATAGATTTTAATAATATAAACTTTTAATATTATAATATAAATATTTAAAAAAAAAACTTTTGTAAAATAACCAATAATAAATATCCTATAAAAACCAGATATAGAGTGCCTGTCTACTTCTTTACTTCTATCATCCCTGTCTGTATACCGCCTCCCTGCTCTGTGAGATAGGTGCGGTGCTTCGCTGAAGCCTATACAGGTCTGTGTGTCTGTATACCTCCTCCCTGCTCTGTGAGATAGGTGCGGTGCTTCGCTGAAGCCTATACAGGTCAGTGTGTCTGTATACCGCCTCCCTGCTCTGTGAGATAGGTGCGGTGCTTCGCTGAAGCCTATACAGGTCTGTGTGTCTGTATACCTCCTCCCTGCTCTGTGAGATAGGTGCGGTGCTTCGCTGAAGCCTATACAGGTCTGTGTGTCTGTATACCGCCTCCCTGCTCTGTGAGATAGGTGCGGTGCTTCGCTGAAGCCTATACAGGTCAGTGTGTCTGTATACCGCTTCCCTGCTCTGTGAGATAGGTGCTTCGCTGAAGCCTATACAGGTCAGTGTGTCTGTATACCGCCTCCCTGCTCTGTAAGATAGGTGCGGTGCTTCGCTGAAGCCTATACAGGTCTGTGTGTCTGTATACCGCCTCCCTGCTCTGTGAGATAGGGTGCGTGCTTTGCTGAAGCCTATACAGGTCAGTGTTTCTGTATATCGCCTCCCTAGTCCTGGAATTGCGTCACAAGGTGTTTGAGGAACATCACTGTACGGTTCTTACGGGACACCCTGGGAGCAGATCTACTGCTTACCTCGTCTCTCGTAGATTCTGGTGGCCGGGGTTGCGTAAGTGCGTTGAGGACTATGTGTCAGCCTGTAGTACCTGTGCACGCGCTAAGGTGACACATACTCAGCCTTCCGGGTCTCTATTTCCGTTGCCCATCCCGTCCAGACCATGGACTCGCTTATCCATGGATTTTATCACTGATCTACCTAATTCTTCAGGAAAGACAGGGATTCTGGTGGTGGTTGATCGCTTTAGTAAAATGGTGTCTCCCACCCCATGCACAAAGCTGTTGTGGAGCTGGAGAGCTCCTTCCGTGACTGCTGCATCCTAGGTGCACGAAGGAACGTTATCGGAGGTCCTTCCTCCCAGCAGCGGTGAGCATTTATAACCACCGCTGCTCCCAGAAACCCAGTAGTGAATTTTTTTAAAGTAAATTCTGTGTTATGTTTTTCTTGTATTTTACTCTTTAATTTCTAATTACTCTTATTTTTGCTCCTGTTGTGAATGAGATTGCTGCAGTTAGGCCCAAATGTCACCACTGAGGGACAATAAAGGGATTTTCTTCTTCTTCTATAGCGTTGCCCGGCCTACCTAATGCTAAAACACTCGCACAAATGTTTGTTGACAACATTGTGAAACTCCATGGCATTCCCTCTGACGTGGTCTCGGATCGTGGGACTCAGTTTGTGTCCAGATTCTGGAAGGCGTCCTGTACTCATCTGGGGGTACAACTGTCCTTTTCTTCGGCTTTTCACCCTCAGTCGAACGGACAGTCTGGAGCCTTACTTGAGATGTTTTGTCTCTGAGAACCAGGTCTTCGTGGTCTTCAGTTTTGTCTTTAGCAGAGTTTGCCATAAACAATCGTAGACAGGAGTCCACTGATAAGTCGCCGTTTTTTGGGGCCTATGGGTTTTACCCGCAGTTTGGCACATTTTCTGGTTCTGATACTCCCGGTATCCCTGAGGAGGAACGTTTTTCGTCATCATTGTCTTCTATATGGCGGAAAATTCAAGATAACTTGATGAATATGGGAGACAAGTATAAACGTGTGGCTGACAGGAGACGTATGAATGGTCCGGACCTGAGAGTGGGTGGCTGTCCACAAGAAACATCAAGTTGAAGGCACCTCCTTGAAGTTGGGTCCAAGGTTTATTGGTCCATATAAGATCACTGCCATTATTAATCCTGTAGCTTTTCGTTTTGAGCTTCCTCAGGCCCTGAAAAATTCATAATGTGTTCCATAGGTCTTTGTTGAACCTTTGGGGCCGTCTTCCTTGCCTCCCGCTCCTGTCATGGTGGACGGTAGTTTGGAATTTCAGAAGTAATCTAGAGAGAGAGTCGGGCGGCAATCCCGTGTACTCGTGTGCATAGAACTTCTGTGGACGCTACATAAATGGCGGGGGCGGACGCTACATAATTGGCGGGGACGGACGCTACATAAATGGCGGGGGCGGACAGTACATAAATGGCGGGGGCGGACGCTACATAAATGTCGGGGGTGGACGCTACATAAATGGCGGGGAGGACCCTACATAAATGGCGGGGAGGACCCTACATAAATGGCGGGGGCGGACGCTACATAATTGGCGGGGACGGACGCTACATAAATGGCGGGGGCGGACAGTACATAAATGGCGGGGGCGGACGCTACATAAATGTCGGGGGCGGACGCTACATAAATGGCGGGGAGGACCCTACATAAATGGCGGGGAGGACCCTACATAAATGGCGGGGGCGGACGCTACATAAATGTCGGGGGCGGACGCTACATAAATGGCGGGGGCGGACGCTACATAAATGGCGGGGGCGGACGCTACATAAATGTCGGGGAGGACCCTACATAAATGGCGGGGCGGACGCTACATAAATGTCGGGGAGGACCCTACATAAATGTCGGGGGCGGACGCTACATAAATGTCGGGGAGGACCCTACATAAATGGCGGGGACGGACGCTACATAAATGTCGGGGGCGGACCCTACATAAATGGCGGGGGCGGACCCTACATAAATGTCGGGGGCGGACGCTACATAAATGGCGGGGCGGACGCTACATAAATGTCGGGGGCGGACGCTACATAAATGTCGGGGGCGGACGCTACATAAATGTCGGGGGCGGACGCTACATAAATGTCGGGGGCGGACGCTACATAAATGTCGGGGGCGGACGCTACATAAATGTCGGGGGCGGACGCTACATAAATGGCGGGGGCGGACGCTACATAAATGTCGGGGGCGGACAATCTGTCCTGCAGCAACGGCCGGTTTTTTCGCTTATTGCGCTTCTTCTGGCCACTGACGAGATTACGTCTGAAAGTGCTCATTTATATGTTTCCTGGTATAATTGCCATGGAGACATACCATACTGACGGTGTCCGCACCGACACGTCTCGGATATACAATATATCTTTGATGGAACGATCCACCTTATGAGAGACGCATCCATAAAGTAGGGTTTTATTCCGGGCATTAAATCTACAAAATGCGCAATTGCCACATTTGCAGTTCCCTTTCGGTCTTCTTTCCTGTAACCGATTCCTGCTTCTCACCAGCAAATCTTTTATAGTGCGACGTCTTCTAAATGTTATTATCGGCTCCAAGCAGCTGTCCGCTTTTAGAATGTATTGTCTATTATCCTCCGCAGATTGTCCGCCATCGGGCTACACACATCTCTTTTCATCACCTGCTTTATTATCCCGATCACTTTTTTTTCAAGCACGACCACCACTGATGGATTGCAGGGTGGTCTGTAACCATGGAAACGAGCCGTGTATAATGTGATAGAAAAATGAATCCAGCCAGCAAAGGAAGCGACATGGAGAATCACAATACATTAGGAAGAGCCTTGTATTAACTGTATCTACATGATAAATCCCACATGCTGAAGTGAGAGGACCCCTTTAATATAAGTGTAAGAAAATTAAGAGTTTTTAAACATAAACAGTAAAAAACAAAAAAAATATAAGATCATAGGTATCGCCACGTCCCAAAACGCCCAAAGTATTAAAATGTAAATGTATTTATCCCGTACAGTGAATGCTGTAACGGAAAGAAAAATCAAAATGGCTGATTTTTTCGATTTTTCGTCTCTTCACCTCCCCAAAAAATGTGAATAAAAAGTGATCAAAAAGTCGCGCACAACCCAAAATGGTATCGATGAAAACTACAGATCGTCTTTTAAAAAATGAGCCCTCATGTTGCTCCGCAGACGAAACGAAATCAGAATATGGCGATGGAAAAATTAGGTTGTTTTTTTTAAATTAGTTTTCATAAGTATTAAAACACCAGAAAAACTATATAAATGTGGTATCGCTGTAATCGTACTGACCTGGAGAATGAAGAGAACAGGTCAGTTTTATCTCATAGGGAACGCTGTAAAAACAAAACCCATAAAACTATATAAATGTGGTATCACTGTAATCGTACTGACCCAGAGAATGAAGAGAACAGGTCAGTTTTATCTCATAGGGAACGCTGTAAAAACAAAACCCATAAAACTATATAAATGTGGTATCTCTGTAATCGTACTGACCCGGAGAATGAAGAGAACAGGTCAGTTTTATCTCATAGGGAACACGGTAAAAACAAAACCCATAAAACTATATAAATGTGGTATCTCTGTAATCGTACTGACCCGGAGAATGAAGGGAACAGGTCAGTTTTATCTCATAGGGAACGATGTAAATACAAAACCCATAAAACTATATAAATGTGGTATCGCTGTAATCGTACTGACCCGGAGAATGAAGAGAACAGGACAGTTTTATCTCATAGGGAACACTGTAAAAACAAAACCCATAAAACTATATAAATGTGGTATTACTGTAATCGTACTGACCCGGAGAATGAAGGGAACAGGTCAGTTTTATCTCATAGGGAACGCTGTAAAAACAAAATCCATAAAACTATATAAATGTGGTATCACTGTAATCGTACTGACCCGGAGAATGAAGAGAACAGATCAGTTTTATCTCATAGGGAACGCTGTAAAAACAAAACCCATAAAACTATATAAATGTGGTATCTCTGTAATCGTACTGACCCAGAGAATGAAGGGAACAGGTCAGTTTTATCTCATAGGGAACACTGTAAAAACAAAACCCATAAAACTATATAAATGTGGTATCGCTGTAATCGTACTGACCGGAGAATGAAGAGAACAGGTCAGTTTTATCTCATAGGGAACACTGTAAAAACAGAAGCCATAAAACTATATAAATGTGGTATCGCTGTAATCGTACTGACCCAGAGAATGAGGAGAACAGGACAGTTTTATCTCATAGGGAACGCTGTAAAAACAACCGTAAAAAACTGAAACGTAAAATCAGAAATTGTATCCCAGGGTCTTGAAAGGGTTAATAAATGTAACATTGGTTCCTGCTGCTCAGCTTTATAGGGTTCGTGGTGATTGGTCATTACTGCTTATTAACCTGTGTCTGTCCGGTTGTACCTTGGGAACTTTAACCCATTAGTGCTGCCTGTGGACTGCAGGAAATTTCGGTAAGTTTCCGTTATACTCGTAATGCCGTACCTCCATGGCTATTATTATTATGCTGCTCTGGGGGGGTCACAGTCTTGGGGGTCCCCTCACCCTCAGTGGATATTACTGATCATTCTTGTGTATTTGCAGGCCCCTGGGAATGATCTTAACTCCGTGTCCACAGTGATGTGATGTCATCGTTGCACTGCCATGCAGAGGGGGGTGGAGCATGAGCGGAGGACGGCGGTGGACCCCCCCTCGCTGCCGGCCGTCCCCGTGTTTGTCTTCCCTCCAGCTCTGGACTTCTACGCTGATGACCAGGCCAGCCACAAGCAGGTGCTCACCCTGTACAACCCGTTCCCCCGGGTGCTGCGATACAAAGGTAGGGGGCGCTCTGTACACTGTATACAGCTGGCGGAGCGCCCCCTCATGTCAGTACCGTCTCTTCTCGCCCGCAGTCCTCTCCACGGCTCCACTGCGCTACACGGTGGTCGATGCCGAGGGGCTTGTGAAGCCAAATTCCTGCATTGACATGTGAGTGCGCGGGGGAGGTGCAGGCCACGTACGAAGTGGCGTCTAACCCTAACCGTCCCCTATGTCCTCTTGTAGAGTCACACGGCATCGGGATGTCCGCGCCCGCCATTACGGCACCACAGACAGATTCCGTGTGGAGGTGTGGGAAGAGGGCGGAGGACGAGGCGTCATCGGGAGGAAGGACATTCCCTCCACACTGCATCCAACTGCGCCCGAAACCCGAGTGCGAGGCGCGCGGGACCCTGCACAATGGCAGCCGCCCTCTCACCTGTTCTCCATGCGGCAAGGTGGGGTCACAGAGCACCGCCTGGTGACGAATGCCACTCACGGTGACATCTACACAAGGCATCGCTGCCAAGCACACAGCCAGGTCCTGGGAGCCCCTATGTGCCTGTCAGTAATGGCGCCCCCTCTGTGTGCCTGTCAGTAATGGCGCCCCCTCTGTGTGCCTGTCAGTAATGGCGCCCCCCCTCTGTGTGCCTGTCAGTAATGGCGCCCCCTCTGTGTGCCTGTCAGTAATGACGCGCCCCCCCCCGCCCCGTGTGCCTGTCAGTAATGGCGCCCCCCCTCTATGTGCCTGTCAGTAATGACGCGCCCCCCCCCCCCCCTCTGTGTGCCTGTCAGTAATGGCGCCCCCCTCTGTGTGCCTGTCAGTAATGGCGCCCCCTCTGTGTGCCTGTCAGTAATGGGGCCCCCCCCCCCCTCTGTGTGCCTGTCAGTAATGGGGCCCCCCCCCCCTCTGTGTGCCTGTCAGTAATGGGGCCCCCCCCCCCCTCTGTGTGCCTGTCAGTAATGGTGCCCCCCCCCCCTCTGTGCATGTCAGTAATGACGCCCCCCCCCCCTCTGTGTGCATGTCAGTAATGGCGCCCCCCCTCTGTGTGCCTGTCAGTAATGACGCCCCCCCCCCTCTGTGTGCATGTCAGCAATGACGCCCCCCCCTCTGTGTGCCTGTCAGTAATGACGTACCCCCCCCCCCTCTGTGCATGTCAGTAATGACGCCCCCCCCCCTCTGTGTGCATGTCAGTAATGACGCCCCCCCCCCCCTGTGTGCCTGTCAGTAACGACGTACCCCCCCCCCTCTGTGTGCATGTCAGTAATGACGCCCCCCCCCCCCCCCCTCTGTGTGCATGTCAGTAATGGCGCCCCCCCTCTGTGTGCCTGTCAGTAATGACGCCCCCCCCCCCTCTGTGTGCATGTCAGCAATGACGCCCCCCCCTCTGTGTGCCTGTCAGTAATGACGTACCCCCCCCCCTCTGTGCATGTCAGTAATGACGCCCCCCCCCCTCTGTGTGCATGTCAGTAATGACGCCCCCCCCCCTCTGTGTGCCTGTCAGTAATGACGTACCCCCCCCCCCTCTGTGTGCATGTCAGTAATGACGCCCCCCCCCCTCTGTGTGCATGTCAGTAATGACGCCCCCCCCCTCTGTGTGCATGTCAGTAATGACGCCCCCCCCTCTGTGTGCCTGTCAGTAATGACGCCCCCCCCCCTCTGTGTGCCTGTCAATAATGGCGCCCCCCCCCCCCCCCTGTGTGCCTGCCAGTAATAGCGCCCCCCTCTGTGTGCCTGCCAGTAATAGCGCCCCCCTCTCTGTGATCCTGCCAGTAATAGCGCCCCCCCTCTGTGTGCCTGTCAGTAATGGCGCCCCCCCTCTGTGTGCCTGTCAGTAATGGCGCCCCCCCCTCTGTGTGCCTGTCAGTAATGGTGCGCCCCCTCTGTGTGCCTGTCAGTAATGGTGCGCCCCCTCTGTGTGCCTGTCAGTAATGGTGCGCCCCCCTCTGTGTGCCTGTCAGTAATGGTGCGCCCCCTCTGTGTGCCTGTCAGTAATGGTGCGCCCCCTCTGTGTGCCTGTCAGTAATGGTGCGCCCCCTCTGTGTGCCTGTCATTAATGGTGCGCCCCCTCTGTGTGCCTGTCAGTAATGGTGCGCCCCCTCTGTGTGCCTGCCAGTAATGGCGCCCCCCCCTCTCTGTGATCCTGCCAGTAATAGCGCCCCCCTCTGTGTGCCTGTCAGTAATGACGCCCCCCCCTCTGTGTGCCTGTCAGTAATGGCGCCCCCTCCCCTGTGTGCCTGCCAGTAATAGCGCCCCCCTCTCTGTGCCTGTCAGTAATGACGCCCGCCCTCTGTGTGCCTGCCAGTAATAGCGCCCCCCTCTCTGTGCCTGTCAGTAATGACGCCCGCCCTCTGTGTGCCTGCCAGTAATAGCGCCCCCCTCTCTGTGATCCTGTCAGTAATGGCGCCCCCCCTCTGTGTGCCTGTCAGTAATAGCGCCCCCCTCTCTGTGATCCTGTCAGTAATGGCGCCCCCCCTCTGTGTGCCTGTCAGTAATGGCCCCCCCCCCTCTGTGTGCCTGTCAGTAATGGTGCCCCCCCTCTGTGTGCCTGTCAGTAATGGTGCGCCCCCTCTGTATGCCTGCCAGTAATGACGCCCGCCCTCTGTGTGCCTGTCAGTAATGGCGCCCCCCCCCTCTGTGTGCCTGCCAGTAATAGCGCCCCCCTCTCTGTGCCTGTCAGTAATGACGCCCGCCCTCTGTGTGCCTGTCAGTAATGGCGCCCCCCCCTCTGTGTGCCTGCCAGTAATAGCGCCCCCCTCTCTGTGCCTGTCAGTAATGACGCCCGCCCTCTGTGTGCCTGCCAGTAATAGCGCCCCCCTCTCTGTGATCCTGTCAGTAATGGCGCCCCCCCTCTGTGTGCCTGTCAGTAATGGCGCCCCCCCTCTGTGTGCCTGTCAGTAATGGCACCCCCCCCCTCTGTGTGCCTGCCAGTAATAGCGCCCCCCTCTCTGTGATCCTGCCAGTAATAGCGCCCCCCTCTCTGTGATCCTGCCAGTAATAGCGCCCCCCTCTCTGTGATCCTGCCAGTAATAGCGCCCCCCTCTCTGTGATCCTGCCAGTAATAGCGCCCCCCTCTCTGTTCATTACACAGAATTACTAGCAACCTTTGAGTGCCGGGGGCAGGACTCCTGTGCAGGCTTACAGAAAGCAGTGACGCCATCCTGTGTGCCTGAGGGTGGCGGAGCAGAGAGCGTCCATAGTACCGCCATAGTGTTCAGCCGCACGCAGGAGACGAGGTGGTTCTAATAGTCGGGGGGTGGTACTGTCATTGCCATCAGGCGGCCATGCTTACACCCCGCATGTCTCATGCCCAGGTGCCCCTCGGCCTCTATCGCCCAGCCTCTTCAGCCTCTACGTCCTGGTGGGTCTGATGGCTCTGCTGGTGCTCATGCTGCCGCTACACGGGGACCCCCGGAGCCTCCTCCATGAAAATCTCCACGTCTCCGTCATCCAGAAACTGGTCGCTGCCTACGTGTTAGGTAGGTAGCAGTTCTCCAGCCACAGCCAGAGCTGCAGTGACAGTGCTGTTACATCAGGTCTTATCCAGTCACAGTGCTGCTGTTACGTCATACTCCAGTCCCATCCAGAGCTGCGGTCAGTAGTGCTGTTACATCTGGTCTTATACTCCAGTCACATCCAGAGCTGCTATCAGTAATGCTGTTACATCTAGTCTTATACTCCAGTCACATCCAGAGCTGCACTCAGTGGTGTATACACTCTGCACAGACATTACATCACCACACGGTGCACCAGCAGGGGGCGGGAAGGGAATGTTAAGTTGTCAGTTCTTGCAGCTCTGGATGGGACTGGAGCAATGTACACAGTCACCAGTGCCCAAGGGGAGAGAATTTACTGTGATATACAGGTCCTTCTCAGAAAATTAGCATATTGTGATAAAGTTCATTATTTCCTGTAATGTACTGATAAACATTAGACTTTCATATATTTTAGGTTCATTACACACAACTGAAGTAGTTCAAGCCTTTTCTTGTTTTAATATTGATGATTTTGGCATACAGCTCATGAAAACCCAAAATTCCTATCTCAAAAAATTAGCATATCATGAAAAGGTTCTCTAAACGAGCTATTAACCTAATCATCTGAATCAACTAATTAACTCTAAACACCTGCAAAAGATTCCTGAGGCTTTTAAAAACTCCCATCCTGGTTCATTACTCAAAACCGCAATCATGGGTAAGACTGCCGACCTGACTGCTGTCCAGAAGGCCATCATTGACACCCTCAAGCAAGAGGGTAAGACACAGAAAGAAATTTCTGAACGAATAGGCTGTTCCCAGAGTGCTGTATCAAGGCACCTCAGTGGGAAGTCTGTGGGAAGGAAAAAGTGTGGCAGAAAACGCTGCACAACGAGAAGAGGTGACCGGACCCTGAGGAAGATTGTGGAGAAGGACCGATTCCAGACCTTGGGGGACCTGCGGAAGCAGTGGACTGAGTCTGGAGTAGAAACATCCAGAGCCACCGTGTACAGGAAATGGGCTACAGGGGCCGCATTCCCCAGGTCAAGCCACTTTGGAACCAGAAACAGCGGCAGAAGCGCCTGACCTGGGCTACAGAGAAGCAGCACTGGACTGTTGCTCAGTGGTCCAAAGTACTTTTTTCGGATGAAAGCAAATTTTGCATGTCATTCGGAAATCAAGGTGCCAGAGTCTGGAGGAAGACTGGGGAGAGGGAAATGCCAAAATGCCTGAAGTCCAGTGTCAAGTCCCCACAGTCAGTGATGGTCTGGGGTGCCATGTCAGCTGCTGGTGTTGGTCGGGTCAATGCAGCTAGCTATCAGGAGATTTTGGAGCACTTTATGCTTCCATCTGCTGAAAAGCTTTATGGAGATGAAGATGTCATTTTTCAGCACGACCTGGCACCTGATCACAGCGCCCAAACCACCGGTAACTGGTTTACTGACCATGGTATTACTGCCAACTCTCCGGACCTGAACCCCATAGAGAATCTGTGGGATATTGGGAAGAGAAAGCTGAGAGACGCAAGACCCAACACTCTGGATGAGCTTAAGGCCACCATCGAAGCCTCCCGGGCCTCCATGCCACCTCAGCAGGGCCACAGGCCGATCGCCTCCATGCCACATTGCCGCATTGAAGCCGTCATTTCCCGACCAAGTATTGAGGGCAGAACTGAACTTATTTATTTGAAGGTTGACTTTTTTTGTATTAAAAACACTTTCTTTTATTGGTCGGATGAAATTTGCTAATTTTTTGAGATAGGAATTTTGGGTTTTCATGAGCTGTATGCCAAAATCATCAATATTAAAACAAGAAAAGGCTTGAACTACTTCAGTTGTGTGTAATGAATGTAAAACATATGAAAGTCTAATGTTTATCAGTACATTACAGAAAATAATGAACTTTATCACAATATGCTCATTTTCTGAGAAGAACCTGTATGCAGACTAGGAAGGTGTGTGTCCATGAGATCCCCCCGTGACTGACCTCCTCTGCCCCGCAGGACTCCTCACCATGGTCTTCCTCCAGGCCTGATGGACGGACAACACGAGCCGGGACTGAGCAGTGACTCTCATCATGAGACCCGCCCATCCTGCCCGCGGGGGCGGTATTAGGAATGCAGCCGTGAGGACATTTGCAGCAGGCTGTAAAGCGAGTTGCTCTGCTGCCATCTGCTGGTCAATATAACATTTCTTCTACTATGACAAAGAGGACCAGGTCGCTGGCATGTGGCCCCCAGGACTGAGGCTGCACTACTGAGACTCCGGTGACGGGGCGTCCTCACAGAGTCTCCTGGCAGCCGCTTATCTCTACCATGTCCCACAGAGAACCGCTCGTCTCCCCTGTATGGAAATAAAAGGTGTCTTCTCCTCCCGCTGCAGCGCTTTCATAGGGACGCGGTAGTAATTGTCAGACAGGACACGGGTGGGTGCAGCACGGGGCAGTTTATTTCGGGGTACAGTCGGCGCGCGCTCTCCCGGCCACCCCCGGTTACACACAGAAGATAACACAAGATAAATAGGAGGCGGCGCGCAGCGCAAGTCTGTGCGCGACCGTAGTGTTATAAGCAAAGGATATGGGGGAGGGGGCAGACCGTCATCTACCTCCCCCCCTCCCGCATACATTCCTATATACATATAGCGCCTGTACACACAGTGATTGTACAGTAGGGGGCGCCACCTTCACCCCTCGTAGCAGCGATCTCCTTCTCAGACACAAACTCAAAACATAAAATAACATAAAACACGTCAGTGGCAGAGCTGCTGCGGCTCCTCTTAGTACTGGGCAGGTTTCACCTTCCGTTTCTCTCCTCACTACCACATGCTCAGTCTGTCAGTCTTCATACTGGGGTCTCCTGGTCACACAGGTCAGGGGCAGAGTTCTGACGACGCATCCGCGGGGGCGCGGTGTAGGGGTGGTACTTGTAGGGGCGCTCCTGCGGGGAGGAGGGGTGCCGTTTAGTCGCTTGCGGCACGCCGTCACTTTCTCTGGTGTGCGCTCTCCTGTGCGGCTGCTCTTCGCCGTTCTGGCGGCTGTGGCGGTTGTTGGGGCGGCGGCCTCGGTTGGCGCCTCCATCCAGAGAGTTCCTCCTGTGCCTCTGCCGATCCTCCCCCGGTCCCCGCGGGTCATTCCGCCTTTCGCCGTCCTCCTCGCTTCCGCTCTGCCTGTCCTCTGACCACGGATTGGACACTTCTTCCACCACGTACGTGGCCCCCGGAGCCCAGGAGAAGCGGTGCTGGGGATTACTCTTAAAGGGGAAGCGCAGCTTGCAGTCCAGTGGGGGGATGAATTTGCCGGTGCCAGGGGTCCGCCGGAGGCAGCGGTTTATCTGCTGCTGCTGCAGGTTCTGGCTCCGGTTATCTTCTTGTTTCAACCATCGCATCCTCCCTCGGCGAAAGGTGGAGTTGTCCTCCATCAGCTGCTCCACCCGGTGGCTCTTAGGAGAACGGTCCGGAGAAGCGTCAACAGGGCCGCTGTTCACAGAGTCGCCATCATTGGAGCACCAGGCGAAAGACTCATCCGAAAGATCATCCGAAACGTCGTCCTGAGGGAGGGGGCCAAAGGGAGAGATTACCGGGGGCAGCGACATCAGGATATGGCTACCTACATGTAACCTACCTACAGTACCCACAGCTTGTGTTACATCACATCTAATGCTCCCATCACAGCCAAAGCCGCATCACGTCTAAGGCTCCAGTCACAGCCAGAGCAGCGGTCACATCACATCTTGCACTCCAGTCCCAGACTTGCGCAGGGTGGGCTCACCTTGGCGAGGGATGTGCACTGCTGCCATACTCCCCATACACACTAATTCTCCAGCGCAGGGTGGTCTCATCTGGGCAAGGGGCATGCAATTTGGCAGTACTCCCCACACACTAGCTTTTTTGCGCAGGGCAGGCGAACCTAGGCGAAGGGCATGCACACTAAGCGCTCCTGTGCAGGGCGGGCTCACCTGGGCGAGGGGCATGCACACTAAGCTCTCCTGTACAGGGCAGGCTCACCTGGGCAAGGGGCATGCACACTAAGCTCTCCTGCGCAGGGTGGGCTCACCTGGGCGAGGGGCATGCACACTAAGCTCTCCTGTACAGGGCGGGCTCACCTGGGCGAGGGGCATGCACACTAGGCTCTCCTGTACAGGGTGGGCTCACCTGGGCGAGGGGCATGCACACTAGGCTCTCCTGTACAGGGCGGGCTCACCTGGGCGAGGGGCATGCACACTAAGCTCTCCTGGGCGAGGGGCATGCACACTAAGCTCTCCTGTACAGGGTGGGCTCACCTGGGCGAGGGGCATGCACACTAGGCTCTCCTGTACAGGGCAGGCTCACCTGGGCGAGGGGCATGCACACTAAGCTCTCCTGCGCAGGGTGGGCTCACCTGGGCGAGGGGCATGCACACTAAGCTCTCCTGTACAGGGTGGGCTCACCTGGGCGAGGGGCATGCACACTAGGCTCTCCTGTACAGGGCGGGCTCACCTGGGCGAGGGGCATGCACACTAAGCTCTCCTGTACAGGACAGGCTTACCTGGGCGAGGGGCATGCACACTAAGCTCTCCTGCACAGGGCAGGCTCACCTGGGCGAGGGGCATGCACACTAAGCTCTCCTGCGCAGGCTGGGCTCACCTGGGCGAGGGGCATGCACACTAAGCTCTCCTGCGCAGGGTGGGCTCATCTGGGCGAGGGGCATGCACACTAGGCTCTCCTGTACAGGGCAGGCTCACCTGGGCGAGGGGCATGCACACTAAGCTCTCCTGCACAGGGTGGGCTCACCTGGGCAAGGGGCATGCACACTAAGCTCTCCTGTACAGGGCAGGCTCACCTGGGTGAGGGGCATGCACACTAAGCTCTCCTGTGCAGGGCGGGCTCACCTGGGCGAGGGGCATGCACACTAAGCTCTCCTGCGCAGGGCGGGCTCACCTGGGTGAGGGGCATGCACACTAAGCTCTCCTGTACAGGGTGGGCTCACCTGGGTGAGGGGCATGCACACTAAGCTCTCCTGCGCAGGGTGGGCTCACCTGGGCGAGGGGCATGACACGCTCCATCTTTATCATCCTGTCCCGCAGCGCCCGGATCTCCTCGTCCTTCATGTTGTTCTGCAGCTTCACCTCCTGCAGGATGTCGGTCAGCTTGTCGATGTGCGCCTTCAGGTCCTGCACCCCACCTCTGCCGCCACCCTCGTCCTCCTCTCCCACCCCCACAGTGTCCCACACGTCTCGGGCCACGGCCTTCCACCACTCCTTCTCGTTGGCATCCCCCTTGCCGTAGGTGCGGCATAGCTCCTTCATCTTGATGATGGCCATGGCCTCGATCTCCTGCTTGCTGTGTTTGAAGTCATTGAGTGCAACCTCGTAGCAGATCTCCTTCACTGCCTGCATCTTCAGGTCCGCCAGCGTCAGCCAGCGCGGGTCCTTCCCCAGCCGCCGCCGCCGCTGCGGGATCTGGTACACCTTGATGGGCTCCCGTTTCTTGCCACTGCTCGGGAGGCCGCAACGTCGCATGATGCTCTGCACGCCGCCCGGTGGCACCTTCTCCCGCAGAGATGACATGAGGCGCCAGCTCTCCTCACACGAGCGCTTGTCAGAGTCATCGCCGCTATCAGAGTCCCCAAACTGCAGGGAGGAAAGGGTTGAAGATATAGCAAACATGGCCGCCACTCGGAGAGAGGGGGGAAGGGGGGGACTGGGGCTGGGCAACTCACCAGTCTCTGCTGCTCCAGGGACAGATCCGCTTCCTCCTTCTCCCGTTTATACTGGAATTCCAGATCCTGCAGCCTAGGGGAGGGGAACACAAGAGTTAATGACCCCTGAGATACAGCGCCCCTGCTGATCCCCTTACAAATGAGACCTGGGATAGAGCGCCCCCTGCTGACCACTGAGATACAGCGCCCGGATAGAGCGACCCCTGCTGACCACTGAGATACAGCGCCCCTGCTGATCCCCTTACAAATGAGACCTGGGATAGAGCGCCCCCTGCTGACCACTGAGATACAGCGCCCGGATAGAGCGGCCCCTGCTGACCCACATCATTAATGACCGCTGGGGTACAGGGCCCCCTGCTGACACTAGAGAAGACCCCATTACTAGGCCCCCGGATAGAGCGCCCCCTGCTGAGCCCGTACTGACCGCTTCTCCATCTCCAGCTTGATGTCTATGCCCTGCTTCTCCAGCAGCTCCCGCTGGGCAAAGTTCCAGTCCACGGGTTCTGCCTGGTTCTCCAGCGCCACGCTGCTCTTCTCTCTCTCCAGCCGCGCCTGCTCAGGGTGATTAAAGCGAAAGACGTGGTTCTTCCCCATAACTATCCTGTTACCTGCAGAAAACGAGGGGCAGTTATACAGCCTGCGGGGGGGGAGCCGTCACCAGAGGGGCAGTTATACAGCCTGCGGGGGGGAGCCGTCACCAGAGGGGCAGTTATACAGCCTGCGGGGGGAAATCCGTCACCAGAGGGGCAGTTATACAGCCTGCGGGGGGAGAAGTCACCAGAGGGGCAGTTATACAGCCTGCGGGGGGAGCCGTCACCAGAGGGGCAGTTATACAGCCTGCGGGGGGAGCCGTCACCAGAGGGGCAGTTATACAGCCTGCGGGGGGAGCCGTCACCAGAGGGGCAGTTATACAGCCTGCGGGGGGAGCTGTCACCAGAGGGGCAGTTATACAACCTGCGGGGGGAGCCGTCACCAGAGGGGCAGTTATACAGCCTGCGGGGGGAGCCGTCACCAGAGGGGCAGTCATACAGCCTGCGGGGGGAGCCGTCACCAGAGGGGCAGTTATACAGCCTGCAGGAGGAGCCGTCACCATCACTTACCTGACTTCAGCACCAGCGGCTCGCTCACTTGCTTTCCATTCACGTAGGTATCGGCTCCTTCACAGGACTTCAACGTGACGACCACTGCAGAGAAATCAGAGGGGGCGTTATAAGGTGTGTGACAGACCACCCATGTGCACACAGCCCCCCACCGTCCCCCCATAATCCTTCACACCTTCACCATTCTCCTTAGTGTTGCAGTGGAAGAGACAGTGCTGCTCCTTGATGAACTGACCGCTCAGCTTGATGTCCACATCCACCTGACCGACCCTACGACAAACAGAGAGTGAGTGCGCTGGGGGGGTTCAGAGGGAGGACGCGCGAAAGGAAGACGTAAAGAAAACGCGAGCCAGAGGACATGCAAAGGAGCAGGCATGAGGAAGGGCCGAGCCTAAGGGCGCATGCGAGGAAGGAGCGAGCCAGAGGAAGCGCAAGAAAAGGGCGAGCCAAGGTGCGCAATGAAGAGGCGAGCCGGAGGGCGGGTGAGGGTGCAGCCCTCGGGGAACCTTACCGTGTGATGCCCTCCTTTAGATGGTACAGGAGACACTCAGACATGAGGGGGTCTTCATTCAAATTGACCAGGTGTGGGATCTATGGATGATGGACGACAGAAGGGTCATACTGTAGACCAGGGGTAGGCAACCTCCGGCACTCCAGCTGTTATAAAACTACAACTCCCAGCATGCATACTTGCTCTGCTCTTATAAAAAATACCATAGAAATAAATAGAGCATGCTGGGAATTGTAGTTTCACAACAGCTGCAGTGCTGAAGGTCGCTGAACCCTGCTGTAAAGTAAGGCTGGAACAGCTGTACATAACACCACCAGGGGCGCAGCTCATACTTACGTTTTTTGGAGAGAAGACCCCCACAGTGCCCCCATCTTCTCGCAGAGCCACGCCTATTTCAGCCAACAATGATTCCCTAATAAGAGAAAGGATGATTAGATCTGTGCCATCACATGCCGCCAGCTGCCCACAGCACATGCTGCCCGCCCCCTGCCCACATCACCTGCCCGCCCCTGCCCACCTCTCCATCCGTATGGTTTCCGTCTTGCGCAGCTTCTCCTCCCAGGTCTCGTTCAGCTCAGCGATGAACTTCTCCGTCTCCTGTAGCCTCTCCATGGCTTCCTCTGTACAGATCGAGTCTTCACCCACTTCACCCACAGCCTCATCAAAGGGCTCTGGCTGACCGTTCATGGCAGGGGGCGACAGAGGAGGAGGAGGAGGGGAGCCTGGCTCAGATGGTAATAGTGCCGGAGGAGCGGAGGATTGTAAAGGGGCACAGGGGGCAGCTATACCATCCTCAAGGGCAAGATCTGTGAGACAAATGAAGGGGAAATGTCCTATAAAATGGCAAAGCCACACCGCCCCTTTAAAAGGCCAGTGAGAGGCACCACACACATACCTCATTATCAGAGGTAAGTCTCTGCATGCCCCCAGACTCACCCGCTAGACCCTGGCTGTACAGAAGCTGCCGCAGCCTGGCCACTTCCTCTTTCAGCTCCCTGATTAACCTGGCGTTCGGATCCTCATTAATAATGGCGTTACATTTTATCTGCTTGGCGCGGTCAGCGTAACTGGAGAGGACGGTATAAAGCAGCGGTCACTATACATACATATGCATCACTGCGTACATACATTACATCCTATATTATACTCCAGAGCTGCACTCACTATTCTGCTGGTGCAGTCACTGTGTACATACATTACATCCTGTATTATACTCCAGAGCTGCACTCACTATTCTGCTGGTGCAGTCACTGTGTACTTACATTACATCCTGTATTATACTCCAGAGCTGCACTCACTATTCTGCTGGTGCAGTCACTGTGTACATACATTACATCCTGTATTATACTCCAGAGCTGCACTCACTATTCTGCTGGTGCAGTCACTGTGTACTTACATTACATCCTGTATTATACTCCAGAGCTGCACTCACTATTCTGCTGGTGCAGTCACTGTGTACATACATTACATCCTGTATTATACTCCAGAGCTGCACTCACTATTCTGCTGGTGCAGTCACTGTGTACATACATTACTTATCCTGTACTGATCCTGAGTTACATACTGTATTATACTCCAGAGCTGCACTCACTATTCTGCTGGTGCAGTCACTGTGTACATACATTACATCCTGTATTATACTCCAGAGCTGCACTCACTATTCTGCTGGTGCAGTCACTGTGTACATACATTACATCCTGTATTATACTCCAGAGCTGCACTCACTATTCTGCTGGTGCAGTCACTGTGTACATACATTACATCCTGTATTATACTCCAGAGCTGCACTCACTATTCTGCTGGTGCAGTCACTGTGTACATACATTACTTATCCTGTACTGATCCTGAGTTACTGTCACGGCGGACGGGATCTCAGATACAAGGATAAACCAACCAACAAGTTTCTAGGCGAGAAGCTGGGGAAAGGTCACCTCCTAGCGAATCCCTGACATCTCTCCCTACACTGCTAAGCCCACATTTAGACCCTTAAGGTGGAAATAATGTGTCCTCGTGCCTGGGCTGAAAATACCCTAAAATCCCTGAGATGGTGAAAGGGGAAAAGGGCAGCCTGCTCCCTCAGAACCTGGAGGGGACAGACGTAACACAAACAGCCTAGACAGCAAACAACAAAAACAGAAACCAAACTTATCTTATCTGAGCTGGAACAGACAATCCTTCCTTCCAAGGCCAGACTGATTTCTATAACCCGCACGGAACACTGGGATTGAGTGAGATTTAAACTAATGACTCCACCCAGTGCACCTGAAGGAAGGCGGATCTGGCTCGACTCCAAAACAAAAAACTAAAACACGTGCTGCTATTCTGGCCGACCTCCACACATAGTCAGAGCAGGGCATGACAGTACCCCCCCTTCTACGGGTGACCTCCGGACACTCCGGACACCCCGGACCAACCTTATCCGGGTGAGATCTGTGAAAAGCCCTCACCAGTCGGCTGGCACTGACATCCAGCGCCGGAACCCACATCCTCTCCTCAGGGCCGTATCCCCTCCAGTGTACCAGGTACTGAAGGGAACCCCGAAGAACCCTGGAGATCTCGAACTCTAAATTTCCATCGACCAGAACAGGAGGAGGAGGCATTGGCGATGGTTCCACCGGTTTCGCATATTTTTTCTGTAAAGACCTGTGGAACACATCATGGATCCTCCAAGTCTGCGGAAGATCCAGCCGAAACGCTACTGGATTGATCACCGCAGATATTTTGTACAGACCAATAAATCTTGGACCCAGTTTCCAAGATGGCACTCTCAGTTTAATATTTTTAGTGGACAACCATACCAGATCACCCACACACAGGTCCGGACCAGTCACACGTCTCTTGTCAGCCATTCGCTTATACCTCTCACCCATCTTCTCCCAATTCACTTGGATCCTCCGCCAGATAGAAGACAAGGCAGAAGAGAATCTCTCCTCCTCTGGCATCCCAGAGGAACCAGTCCCAGAAAAGGTACCAAACTGAGGATGAAAACCGTATGCGCCAAAAAATGGCGACTTACCCGTGGACACCTGCCTACGGTTATTCAACGCAAATTCTGCTAGGGACAAGAATGGGGGACCAGTCCTCCTGATTCTCAGCCACAAAGCACCTCAAGTAGGTCTCCAGGTTTTGATTAGTACGCTCTGTCTGTCCATTCGACTGCGGATGAAAAGCCTTAGAGAACGAAAGTTGAATGCCAAGTCGAGAGCAGAACGCCCTCCAAAACCTGGAGACAAACTGCGTGCCCCTATCAGAGACCACATCCGAAGGAATACCGTGCAATGTCACAATATTATCAACAAAAATCTGCGCAAGAGTCTTGGCATTAGGCAGACTAGTTAATGATATAAAGTGAGCCATTTTACTGAAACGGTCAACTACCACCAGAATCACTGTTCTCCCGGAGGAACTCGGCAGATCCGTAATAAAGTCCATGGACAAGTGCGTCCAAGGACGAGACGGAATAGATAAAGGAAGAAGTGAACCAGCCGGTCGAATATGAGCAACCTTTGACCAAGCACAGGTTTCACAAGCTGCCACGTAATCCTCAATGCTCTTACGTAACCCGGGCCACCAGAACCTCCGGGATACTAGATCACAGGTGGACTTACCACCAGGATGTCCAGTGAGAACAGTATCGTGATGTTCCTTGAACACCTTGTATCTTAGGCCCTCAGGAACAAACAACCTCCCTGGGGGACAAGAACCAGGAGCCCCCTCCTGGGCTCCCAACACCTCCATCTCCAATTCGGGGTACAGAGCGGAGACCACCACCCCATCAGCCAAAATCGGAGCAGGATCCTCTGAATCACATCCCCCAGGAAAGCTGCGAGACAAGGCATCTGCCTTGACGTTCTTAACCCCCGGGCGAAAGGTAACCACAAAATTGAACCTGGTAAAAAACAGTGACCATCTGGCCTGTCTAGGGTTCAGACGCTTGGCAGATTGCAGGCAAGCCAAATTCTTATGGTCTGTATATACCGTAACGGGGTGAGACGCCCCCTCCAACCAGTGACGCCATTCCTCAAAGGCCAACAACTCTCTATCTCCCACATCATAATTCTTCTCGGCAACCGAGAGCTTCTTGGAGAAAAAAAGCACACGGGACCCATTTGCCAGGAGATGAACCCTGAGAGAGCACTGCTCCAACCCCCACCACGAATGGCTGAGACACATCCGGCTGCACCAGAATGGGAGCAGACGCAAAACACTCCTTAATAGCCGAAAAGGCCTGCAATGCCTCATCCGACCAGACAGAGACGTCGGCGCCCTTCTTGGTCATATCAGTAAGAGGTTTTACTAGGGTAGAATAATTCGAAATAAATTTTCTATAATAATTAGTAAAACCGCATCAAAGCTTTCTGATTCTCTGGTCGGTCCCACTCCAGAACCGCCCGGACCTTTTCGGGGTCCATATGAAAACCGGAGTCAGAAAGCAGATATCCCAGAAACGGAAGCTCCTGCACAGAAAAGACACATTTCTCCAATTTGGCATATAATTTATTCTCCCGAAGGATCGTCAGAACCTGTCTCACATGATCCCGATGGGTCTTCAGATCAGGAGAGTAAACTAAAATGTCATCCAAGTAAACTACCATGAACCTCCCCACCAAATGATGGAAAATGTCATTGACGAATCTCTGAAATACCGCTGGCGCGTTCGTCAACCCAAAAGGCATAACCAGATTCTCAAATGAACCTCGTGCGTATTGAAGGCCGTTTTCCACTCATCCCCCTCCTTGATTATGATCAGATTGTAGGCCCCTCTCAAATTCAACTTGGAGAACTCCTTGGCTCCAACAATCTGATCAAAAAGGTCGGAGATCAAAGGAAGGGGATACGGATCCCGGACCCTAATACTGTTCAATTCCTGGAAATCCAAACAAGGTCTCAACGATCCATCCTTTTTTACAAAGAACAAACCTACTGTTACCGGAGACTTAGATGGCCTAATATGACCCTTTGCCAAACTCTCGGAGACATACTTCCGCATGACCTCTCTTTCGGGTTGAGAAAGGTTGTAAAGCCGAGACTTTGGCAACTTAGCCCCTGGGATGAGATTAACTGGACAATCAGTCACGATGAGGGGGCAATTCCTGAGCCCCACCCTCCGAAAAGACCTCCGCAAATTCTGAGAGATACGGAGATAAAGCCGTAATGGACACTCCAGAGATACATGTGCCAAGACAATTATCCGAACAAAACTCACTCCAACCAATGATTTGTCTTGCTTGCCAATCTATAATTGGGTTATGTTTAGTCAACCACGGTAACCCTAAGACTATAGGAGCCGGCGAATCCTTCATGACAAAACAAGACATTATCTCAACATGTGAATCACCCACCCTTAACTGAATACCATGAGCAATATGAGTGAGACTCCTTTCAGAAAGAGGGGAAGAGTCAATTGCAAAAACCGGAATCTCTCTGTCTAAAGTACTTAGACCCAGATTTTGAAGAAAAAGAAAGTCAATAAGGTTTACCCCAGCACCACAGTCAAGGAATACTTCAACAAAAAATTCTCTTGAGTCTAGCGCCACCATAGCTGGAAGGAGAAAACTGGTATTACAGGGAGCTTGCATAACTGCTTGCTCCACCACTTCATTCACGCTACCAAGAGTCAGGACGTTTTTTTTTTCTTTTCTCTTTCTTATCAACATGCGGTTTAACAAAAGGACAAGCAAAAATAAAATGAACACTTTTCCCACAGTAGTAACATAGTTTATGCAATGTCCTAAAGTCTCTACTACCAGAACGGAAAGATACCTGACCCAGCTGCATGGGTTCCTCCTCTACCCCAGAGTTACCTGTAACATCACCCTGGGAAGCAGTAGAGACCAAACCACTCACAGAAGGGATCCCTTGCGCGGAGGGAGCCCTACACCTCTCTCTAAGGCGTCTATCCAACCGCACTGCCAAAGACATAGCATTCTCCAATGTATCCGGGTACTCATGAAAAGCAAGGGCATCCTTCAATCTCTCAGATAACCCCTGACAAAACTGACTACATAACGCAGGGTCATTCCACTCTGACTCGGTAGCCCATCTCGTAAACTCAACACAGTAAGCCTCTGTAGTATGTTCACCTTGTAATAAATTACGCAATTTAGATTCTGCCATCGAGACCCGATCTGGGTCATCGTAAATTAATCCCAAGGCCTCAAAAAATTCCTCCACTGACCGGAGGGCCCGAGAACCGGGCGGCAGAGAAAAGGCCCAGGATTGCGCGTCCCCTTTAAGCAGAGAAAGGATTATACCTATCCTTTGACTTTCATGACGACGATGGACGCAGCCGAAAATACAATTTGCATGACTCTCTAAAACGGATAAAGTCATCCGTACCCCCTGCAAATCTATCAGGAAGAGCAACTTTAGGCGCCACACAAATTTGATCTGCACCTGATGTCAGAGCATTCTGACACCGTGTGACCGAATTACGCAGATCCGCAACCTCTAGGGATAATCCCTGCATGCGGTCATCTAACGCATCAATTGACGCCATCACAAAACCGCTGAGTAATGACAGTCAATGTATTGGCGGGTTATAATGTCACGGCGGACAGGATCTCAGATACACAGACAAACCAACCAACAAGCTTCTAGGCGAGAAGCTGGGGAAAGGTCACTTCCTAGCGAATCCCTGACATCTCTCCCTACACTGCTAAGCCCACATTCAGACCTTGATCGTAGGAATAATGTGTCCTCGTGCCTGGGCTGAAAATACCCTAGAATCCCTGAGATGGTGAAAGGGGAATAAGGGCAGCCTGCTCCCTCAGAACCTGGAGGGGACAGACGTAACACAAACAGCCTAGACAGCAAACAAAAAAAAACAGAAACCAAACTTATCTTATCTGAGCCGGAACAGACAATCCTTCCTTCCAAGGCCAGACTGATTTCTATAACCCGCACGGAACACTGGGATTGAGTGTGATTTAAACCAATGACCCCACCCAGAGCACCTGAAGGGAGGCGGATCTAGCACGACTCCAAAACAAAACACTAAACACGTGCTGCTAATCTGGCCGAACTCCGCACATAGTCAGAGCAGGGCATGACAGTTACATCCTGTATTACACTCCACAGCTGCACTCACTATTCTGCTGGTGCAGTCACTGTGTACATACATTACTTATCCTACACTGATCCTGAGTTACATTCTGTATTATACTCCAGAGCTGCACTCACTATTCTGCTGGTGCAGTCACTGTGTACATACATTACTTATCCTGTACTGATCCTGAGTTACATCCTGTATTATACTCCAGAGCTGCACTCACTATTCTGCTGGTGCAGTCACTGTGTACATACATTACTTATCCTGTACTGATCCTGAGTTACATCCTGTATTACACTCCACAGCTGCACTCACTATTCTGCTGGTGCAGTCACTGTGTACATACATTACTTATCCTGTACTGATCCTGAGTTACATTCTGTATTATACTCCAGAGCTGCACTCACTATTCTGCTGGTGCAGTCACTGTGTACATACATTACTTATACTGTACTGATCCTGAGTTACATCCTGTATTATACTCCAGAGCTGCACTCACTATTCTGCTGGTGCAGTCACTGTGTACATACAGTACATTACTTATCCTGATCTACAACCTGTATTGTACTCCAGAGCTGCATTCACTGCTTGTTCAGTGTCTGTACACAGCTTGTACCCCAGACACAATGTATCTGATGGTGCCTATACTATGAGAGCTTTGTCCGTCCACAAGCTTCCTGTTTCCAGTAACAAGTAGCAGAATTATAAGTTCAGCTCTGGGATAAGTGACACAATGTCATGAATGTGTGTGTGTTTTGATATAATATATAAAGAGAGCAGTACACGAGATATATACAAGAGACAGAGGATACAGGGGTGACGCCAGGGCCTTACCGGAGAGTACTCATCGTCTCTTCGTAGTTTATGTCGGCCGGGCTCAGAGCTGCGATCATCGCTGTGCGCGAGTTCCCACCTGCAGCAAAAGCTCATACATTACATACAGCAGCAGCTGTCTGCATACACTGCCCAGGTCCCTATGACAAGCCCTCCGGGACAGGAGATCAGGCAGAGCTCCCCTAGTGGGCGATACATGCAGACTTATTGCACCTGTGGAGATCTGCTAATGACACCCACTACTCAATCACTAGGAGGCGCCAGATGGCAGCACCTCCTCACTGATGATGTCACTAATGCCGGATTACCAGACTCACCCAGGTTCTCCTTCAGCAGCCAGGTCAGGGCTGAGTCCCGGTAAGGAATAAAATCCGATCTCTTCTTCTTTGATTGCTGAAGAAACAGAAAAAACAACAACTTATAGTGGATGTAATGAGCCATAGGGAGTCCCGCCCGCACCTGATGACATCACAAGCCGCATACTTACATGTCATCAGCCATCTCCCCACTATGTGATACGCAGCATTGGAGAGAGATAGAGGTGAGACATGTGATAACACAGTGACCCTCACAATCCGGAGATTATAACAGTGCTGGAGCATTATAAGAGTGGGAGCCACTACACAGGACACGGAGGAGGAGGAGGGGGAGGGGGAGGAGCGACTACACAGGACACACAGAGGAGGGGGAGGGGGAGGAGCGACTACACAGGACACACAGTAGAGGAGTAACCCCACACACTCACCATTTCAGCCAGAGCTGAAATCACCTTCCCCAGCGTAGTCAGCGACTTGTTGATGTTCGCACCTTCCTACAACATGATAAGATGCACAGTTTGTGTAGGCGATCTCAGAGATCCAGCAGCGACTCCCTCTGCTGGAGGGTAGGAGAATGACAGCGGAGTGGCCAAAGTCACTCACCTTCAGACGGGTTCCTTTGGCGCCGGAGGAGTCGGCTCTCTCACTTCCTGCTAAATCCACCAAACTGATCTTACTGACCTGCAGCGTAAAGAAAGATCATGTGATCACAAGTCTACATAGTGGGGGGGGGGGGGGTAAGTGATCCCAGCCTTCCACCCACACCTTCTCCGTGTCCAGGTTGGTCATCTCATCATGTCTCTTCTGAGTGAAGACGATGGTGAAGACGGCATGTGAGCGACTGCTGGTCTCATTCATGTTAGTGGCAGCGACTGTCCTGTGGAGAGAACATGGAAGTTATACCGAGCGCACACAGACACGACACACACACAGGGTTATACCGAGCGCGCGCACACACGGGGTTATACCGAGCGCGCGCACACACGGGGTTATACCGAGCGCGCACACACACGGGGTTATACCGAGCGCACACACACACACAGGGTTATACCGAGCGCACACACACACACAGGGTTATACCGAGCGCACACACACGAGGGGTTATACCGAGCGCACACACGAGGGGTTATACCGAGCGCACACACGAGGGGTTATACCGAGCGCACACACGAGGGGTTATACCGAGCGCACACACACAAGGGGTTATAATGAGCGCACACACGAGGGGTTATACCGAGCGCACACACACACGGGGTTATACCGAGCGCACACACACAAGGGGTTATACCGAGCGCACACACACAAGGGGTTATACCGAGCACACACACACACGGGGTTATACCGAGCACACACACACACGGGGTTATACCGAGCGCACACACACACGGGGTTATACCGAGCGCACACACACACGGGGTTATACCGAGCGCGCACACACACGGGGTTATACCGAGCGCACACACACACACAGGGTTATACCGAGCGCACACACACACACAGGGTTATACCGAGCGCACACACACGAGGGGTTATACCGAGCGCACACACGAGGGGTTATACCGAGCGCACACACGAGGGGTTATACCGAGCGCACACACGAGGGGTTATACCGAGCGCACACACACAAGGGGTTATAATGAGCGCACACACGAGGGGTTATACCGAGCGCACACACACACGGGGTTATACCGAGCGCACACACACAAGGGGTTATACCGAGCGCACACACACAAGGGGTTATACCGAGCACACACACACACGGGGTTATACCGAGCACACACACACACGGGGTTATACCGAGCGCACACACACACGGGGTTATACCGAGCGCACACACACACGGGGTTATACCGAGCGCGCGCGCACACACACGGGGTTATAATGAGCGCACACACACGAGGGGTTATACCGAGCACACACACACACACACACACACACACAAGGGGTTATACCGAGCGCACACACACACACAAGGGGTTATACCAAGCGCACACACACACGGGGTTATACCGAGCGCACACACACACACACACGGGGTTATACCGAGCGCACACACACACACACACACGGGGTTATACCGAGCGCACACACACACACACGGGGTTATACCGAGCGCACACACACACACACACGGGGTTATACCGAGCGCACACACACAAGGGGTTATACCGAGCGCACACACGAGGGGTTATACCGAGCGCACACACACAAGGGGTTATACCGAGCGCACACACACAAGGGGTTATACCGAGCGCACACACACAAGGGGTTATACCGAGCGCACACACACAAGGGGTTATACCGAGCGCACACACACGAGGGGTTATACCGAGCGCACACACACGAGGGGTTATACCGAGCGCACACACACAAGGGGTTATACAGAGCGCACACACGAGGGGTTATACCGAGCGCACACACACAAGGGGTTATACTGAGCGCACACACGAGGGGTTATACCGAGCGCACACACACACAAGGGGTTATACCGAGCGCACACACACGAGGGGTTATACCGAGCGCACACACACGAGGGGTTATACCGAGCGCACACACACGAGGGGTTATACCGAGCGCACACACGAGGGGTTATACCGAGCGCACACATAGGGGCTCTTCACCTGGCCTTGTTCCCACAGTCCATGAGGTCGGCGATGTCATTATAGGAGGTGACGGCCAGTTTGGACAGGTCCTCCACATACGGCCCCAGGATGGGGTGCTCCCGCACTCTTAGGTTACCTTTACTTTTAGGGCGCAGCAGATCACGGACGCGTTCACAGTAGATCTCCATGTAGCTTACCTAGTGGTGGTATGAGAGTGATCGATACGCATACATACTATACCAGGGATGGCCGACCTGAGGCCCTCCAGCTGTTGCAAAACTACTACTCCCATCCTGCCCGGACAGTCTACAGCCATCAGCCTACAGCAGGGCATGGCGGGAGTTGTAGTTTTACAACAACTGGAGAGCCGCCAGTTGGCCATGCCTGTACTATACGTTCACCCCCCTCCTCCTATATACATATCTGTCACCTGTATATCCTACATGTACTATGCACCCCCTCCTCCTATATACATATCAGTCACCTGTATAACCTACATGTACTATGTACCCCCCCTCCTCCTATATACATATCTGTCACCTGTATATTCTACATGTACTATGTACCCCCTCCTCCTATATACATATCTGTCACCTGTATAACCTACATGTACTATGCACCCCCTCCTCCTATATACATATCTGTCACCTGTATAACCTACATGTACTATGCACCCCCCTCCTATATACATATCTGTCACCTGTATATCCTACATGTACTATGTACCCCCCTTCTCCTATATACATATCAGTCACCTGTATAACCTACATGTACTATGCACCCCCCTCCTCCTATATACATATCTGTCACCTGTATATCCTACATGTACTATGTACCCCCCCTCCTCCTATATACATATCTGTCATCTGTATATCCTACATGTACTATGCACCCCCTCCTCCTATATACATATCTGTCACCTGTATAACCTATATGTACTATGCACCCCCCCCTCCTCCTATATACATATCTGTCACCTGTATATTCTACATGTACTATGTACCCCCCCTCCTCCTATATACATATCTGTCATCTGTATATCCTACATGTACTATGCACCCCCTCCTCCTATATACATATCTGTCACCTGTATAACCTATATGTACTATGCACCCCCCCCTCCTCCTATATACATATCTGTCACCTGTATATCCTACATGTACTATGTACCCCCTCCTCCTATATACATATCTGTCACCTGTATATTCTACATGTACTATGTACCCCCCCTCCTCCTATATACATATCTGTCACCTGTATAACCTACATGTACTATGTACCCCCCTCCTCCTATATGCATATCTGTCACCTGTATAACCTACATGTACTATGTACCCCCCTTCTCCTATATACATATCAGTCACCTGTATAACCTACATGTACTATGCACCCCCCCCTCCTCCTATATACATATCTGTCACCTGTATATCCTACATGTACTATGTACCCCCCTCCTCCTATATACATATCTGTCACCTGTATATCCTACATGTACTATGCACCCCCTCCTCCTATATACATATCTGTCACCTGTATAACCTACATGTACTATGTACACCCCTCCTCCTATATGCATATCTGTCACCTGTATAACCTATATGTACTATGTACCCCCCCTCCTCCTATATACATATCTGTCACCTGTATATTCTACATGTACTATGTACCCCCCTCCTCCTATATACATATCAGTCACCTGTATAACCTACATGTACTATGCACCCCCTCCTCCTATATACATATCTGTCACCTGTATAACCTACATGTACTATGCACCCCCCCTCCTCCTATATACATATCTGTCACCTGTATAACCTACATGTACTATGTACACCCCCTCCTCCTATATACATATCAGTCACCTGTATAACCTACATGTACTATGTACACCCCCTCCTCCTATATACATATCTGTCACCTGTATAACCTACATGTACTATGCACCCCCCTCCTATATACATATCTGTCACCTGTATATCCTACATGTACTATGTACCCCCCTTCTCCTATATACATATCTGTCACCTGTATAACCTACGTGTACTATGCACCCCCCCCTCCTATATACATATCTGTCA
Source organism: Bufo bufo (assembly GCF_905171765.1). Lineage (NCBI taxonomy): Eukaryota > Metazoa > Chordata > Amphibia > Anura > Bufonidae > Bufo > Bufo bufo. The sequence continues at coordinate 835,839,133 of NC_053389.1, read as the reverse complement.
CCTGTATAACCTACATGTACTATGCACCCCCCCTCCTCCTATATACATCTGTCACCTGTATAACCTACATGTACTATGCACCCCCCCCTCCTATATACATATCTGTCACCTGTATATCCTACATGTACTATGTACCCCCCCTCCTCCTATATACATATCTGTCACCTGTATAACCTACATGTACTATGCACCCCCCTCCTATATACATATCTGTCACCTGTATAACCTACATGTACCATGTACACCCCCTCCTCCTATATACATATCAGTCACCTGTATAACCTACATGTACTATGCACCCCCCTCCTATATACATATCTGTCACCTGTATATCCTACATGTACTATGTACCCCCCCTCCTCCTATATACATATCTGTCACCTGTATAACCTACATGTACTATGCACCCCCCTCCTATATACATATCTGTCACCTGTATATCCTACATGTACTATGTACCCCCCCCTCCTCCAATATACATATCTGTCACCTGTATAACCTACATGTACTATGCACCCCCCTCCTCCTATATACATATCTGTCACCTGTATATTCTACATGTACTATGTACACCCCCTCCTCCAATATACATATCTGTCACCTGTATAACCTACGTGTACTATGCACCCCCCTCCTATATACATATCTGTCACCTGTATATCCTACATGTACTATGTACCCCCCCTCCTCCAATATACATATCTGTCACCTGTATAACCTACGTGTACTATGTACACCCCCTCCTCCAATATACATATCTGTCACCTGTATAACCTACATGTACTATGCACCCCCCTCCTATATACATATCTGTCACCTGTATATCCTACATGTACTATGTACCCCCCCTCCTCCAATATACATATCTGTCACCTGTATAACCTACGTGTACTATGTACCCCCCCTCCTCCTATATACATATCTGTCACCTGTATAACCTACATGTACTATGCACCCCCTCCTCCTATATACATATCTGTCACCTGTATAACCTACATGTACTATGCACCCCCCTCCTATATACATATCTGTCACCTGTATAACCTACATGTACTATGTACCCCCTCCTCCTATATACATATCTGTCACCTGTATAACCTACATGTACTATGTACCCCCCCCTCCTCCAATATACATATCTGTCACCTGTATATCCTACATGTACTATGCACCCCCCTCCTCCTATATACATATCTGTCACCTGTATATCCTACATGTACTATGTACCCCCCTCCTCCTATATACATATCTGTCACCTGTATAACCTACGTGTACTATGTACCCCCCCTCCTCCTATATACATATCTGTCACCTGTATATCCTACATGTACTATGTACCCCCTCCTCCTATATACATATCTGTCACCTGTATAACCTACGTGTACTATGTACCCCCCCTCCTCCTATATACATATCTGTCACCTGTATAACCTACATGTACTATGTACCCCCCTCCTCCTATATACATATCTGTCACCTGTATAACCTACGTGTACTATGTACCCCCCCTCCTCCTATATACATATCTGTCACCTGTATATCCTACATGTACTATGTACCCCCCCCTCCTCCTATATACATATCTGTCACCTGTATAACCTACGTGTACTATGCACCCCCTCCCCCTCCTCCTATAAGCATTGTGTATATAAACTATTGAGGTCATTTATGAAACTGGTGTAAAGTAGAACTGGCTGAGTCGCCCATAGCAACCAATCAGATCTCACCTTTCATTTTCCAAATGAGCTTTCCAAAATGAAAGGAGAAATCTGATTGGTGGCCATGAGTGACTCATCCGGTTCTACTTTACACCAGTTTGATAAATGCCCCCTTATATGTCCATCACATATACATCACCTCCACAGAGAAGGACAGCTGGGGGCTTTTATTCTCAGAGATCCTGGTAAATAAATCTTCACATAACTGCAAAAAAGTGGAAAATGTTCATTAGAGCTCAACGCTAACCCAGACTGATCACATGACCAGGACTAACCAATCATATCCACTACTTACATTATAATCCCATACTACCCCCTCTACCACATATGATGACATCACCTCCATACCTGGTATATAATCCCATACTACCCCCTCTACCACATATGATGACATCACCTCCATACCTGGTATATAATCCCATACTACCCCTCTACCACATATGATGACATCATCTCCATACCTGGTATAAAATCCCATACTACCCCTCTACCACATATGATGACATCATCTCCATATCTGGGGGATAATCCCATACTACCCCTCTACCACATATGATGACATCACCTCTGTACCTGGTATATAATCTTATACTACCCCTCTACCACATATGATGACATCACCTCCATACCTGGTATATAATTCTATACTACCCCTCTACTACATATGATGACATCACCTCCATACCTGGTATATAATCCTATACTACCCCTCTACTACATATGATGACATCACCTCCATACCTGGTATATAATCCCATACTACCCCCTCTACCACATATGATGACATCACCTCCATACCTGGTATATAATCCTATACTACCCCTCTACTATATATGATGACATCACCTCCATACCTGGTATATAATCATATACTACCCCTCTACTATATATGATGACATCACCTCCATACCTGGTATATAATCCCATACTACCCCTCTACCACATATGATGACATCACCTCCATACCTGGTATATAATCCCATACTACCCCCTCTACCACATATGATGACATCACCTCAATACCTGGTATATAATCCCATACTACCCCTCTACCACATATGATGACATCACCTCCATACCTGGTATATAATCCCATACTACCCCTCTACCACATATGATGACATCATCTCTATACCTGGGGGATAATCCCATACTACCCCTCTACCACATATGATGACATCACCTCCATACCTGGTATATAATCATAGACTATCCCTCTACTATATATGATGACATCACCTCCATACCTGGTATATAATCCCATACTACCCCCTCTACCACATATGATGACATCACCTCAATACCTGGTATATAATCCCATACTACCCCTCTACCACATATGATGACATCACCTCCATACCTGGTATATAATCCCATACTACCCCTCTACCACATATGATGACATCATCTCTATACCTGGGGGATAATCCCATACTACCCCTCTACCACATATGATGACATCACCTCCATACCTGGTATATAATCATAGACTATCCCTCTACTATATATGATGACATCACCTCCATACCTGGTATATAATCCCATACTACCCCCTCTACCACATATGATGACATCACCTCAATACCTGGTATATAATCCCATACTACCCCTCTACCACATATGATGACATCACCTCCATACCTGGTATATAATCCCATACTACCCCTCTACCACATATGATGACATCATCTCCATACCTGGGGGATAATCCCATACTACCCCTCTACCACATATGATGACATCACCTCTGTACCTGGTATATAATCCTATACTACCCCTCTACTATATATGATGACATCACCTCCATACCTGGTATATAATCCCATACTACCCCTCTACCACATATGATGACATCACCTCCATACCTGGTATATAATCCTATACTACCCCTCTACTACATATGATGACATCACCTCCATACCTGGTATATAATCCTATACTACCCCTCTACTATATATGATGACATCACCTCCATACCTGGTATATAATCCCATACTACCCCTCTACTATATATGATGACATCACCTCCATACCTGGTATATAATCCCATACTACCCCTCTACCACATATGATGACATCACCTCCATACCTGGTATATAATCATATACTACCCCTCTACTATATATGATGACATCACCTCCATACCTGGGGGATAATCCCATACTACCCCTCTACCACATATGATAACATCACCTCTGTACCTGGTATATAATCCTATACTATCCCTCTACTATATATGATGACATCACCTCCATACCTGGTATATAATCCCATACTACCCCTCTACCACATATGATGACATCATCTCCATACCTGGTATATAATCCCATACTACCCCTCCACCACATATGATGACATCACCTCCGTACCTGGTATATAATCCCATACTACCCCTCCACCACATATGATGACATCACCTCCATACCTGGGGGATAATCCCATACTATCCCTCTACTATATATGATGACATCACCTCCATACCTGGTATATAATCCCATACTACCCCTCTACCACATATGATGACATCACCTCCATACCTGGGGGATAATCCCATGTTGCTCGCTCTCCGGTTTCCCCATCATAGTGTAGGATTTTCCAGCTCCTGTCTGTCCATAGGCGAATATACATACATTATATCCTTCAAAAGCGTGTAAAAGCATCTCCTCCCCGATGTCCTGGTACACCCGCCGCTGAGACGCAAAATTTGGGTCTTCTTCCTGGGTGATGGAGGTGGTGACCATTACTACATTACAGACACACATCACATACACATGGGTGCCAGAGCCAGCTGAGCTTAGTGGGAGGGAAAGACGTATACACGTAAGGTATCTCACCGTGGTGTGCGACCAGTACGAGTAGTCAAACGTGAAGCTCTTCGCGGCATCTTTCGGCTGTTTAGGGTTTGAAATACCTGAAATAAGGAGAACGGTGGCCATGACATCACTTAAAGGGCCCACAACGTGAGGTCACATGATGATGGCGAAGATGAATACTAAACATGGAGGCATCCAAAATGGTGACAAAGTGGCTTACACGTGCTGTTCCCCTGCATCTGTATCACGCACTTGGCATCATGGGAGATTTCTCTGGCGTTAAAGGGACGCACGCGGACGGCGACCTTCACCGAAGCTCCCGACATCTTTAAATGGAGTCACTCAAACCAACGGCAAATCTCTGGAGAGAAAGAAGTGGGGTTAGTGTCGGCGGCCATGTCTGATCCTTACAGCGTCGGTGTAGTCACAGCCTCGGAGGTGGTGGAGTGGGTGCGTCCCTCCAGGATGGGCAGCATAAGCCGTGCCACCTTCCGATCACCAGGGAGCACAGCATCCCAAGGGTTAAACCCTGAGGACTCATATCTTACAGAGCAAAAATCTGAACCCGAGACATGAGGAGGTCATAGAAGGGGCCGACTACATACATGTGCCGGGATGGGATGGACACACGTGTGCACGCCTGGCATCCTGATGGGTGACTCGCAGCACATACATGCTGAGTGTTCGCAGGTCACGTGGGGGTGCGAATACTTTACGGAGCGCCCCCTGCTGTAGCCTATAGCCCAGGGCACAGGTGATCCAGGGAATGGCAGCGTTCCCATCCCCCTGATAATTGCTGTGTCAGAGCTGACACACTTGGCACCGCCGCCCTGCTGCCACCTCCCAGACGCCTGCTTTACATATCCTGGCATGTGGAGGATGAGTGACAAACTCCTCAGCACTTATCCTTCCTCTCACCGCCGGCATCCATCACCGACAGAGCGGGCACTGCTTAACGCCCTCTCCTGGACCGCCGTATGTAATGTGCTGCTGTGAGGCAGGACGCGGGTACAGGGACTACTCCCCCCACCATGTAAGGGTCACACCACGCTATAGCACATGTAATAACCCTCTGCTGTTGTCGCCCCCCCCCCCCCCATGTGGAGGGACCCCCGCCCCCCCCCCCATGTGGAGGGACCCCGCGGCCGCCCGCTCATATATAGTTATATACAATGAGAAATGGGATAAAAGGTAGAATATGCAGAGCATGTGTGAAGATCAGGAAAGTGAAGCGCCATCTGGCTGTGGTCCACGGTACACGCCATGTACGAGAGCCCAGGACTGCTGACATCTGCCGCAGACTATCACTCAGCTCCGTCCCAGGGAGGGGGAGGTCACATGACGCTGGGATATTCCCGGCCGCACTGACTCTTATCAGGGGCTCGTTGCACAATCCTGACCGTCTGACCTGCGCTGTTTACTGACAGGAGACTCGTCAGTCCAGTATCCTGGCGACGGGCCGGACTACCAGAAGAACCCCACCTGTCTAGGACTGCCCCTCCCCTACCGCCACATAATACTGCCATACTGTGCCCTCACCAGCTTACTACTGCTACACTGTGCCCTAACATCCAGAAAATGACTGCCATACTGTGCCCTGGAATTGAGCACAATACCGCCAGCCTGTGCTCGAGCATTGGGAAAATGACTGCCATAATGTGCCCTAGCACCCAGTACAATACTGCCATACTGTGCCCTCACAAAACATACTTCTTCTACACTGTGTCCAAGCATTGGGAAAATGACCGCCATACTGTGCCCTAGCACCCAGTACAATACCGCCATACTGTGCCCTAGCACCCAGTACAATACCGCCATACTGCGCCCTAACAACCTGCAAATTAACACTGTACCCTAGATTGCAGCACAAAACCTCCATACTGTGGCCTAGCCCCCGTCATACTGTGCATTACCTCCCAGCACAATATCGCTATACAGTTGACATACTAGTGCCACATAATACAGTGCCCTGCCACACAGAACCCAAAGCAACATAATACTGCCACACCGTGCCCAGCAAACAAAGCCCTATTCTGCATGCCAAGTATAGAAATGCCCAAGTGACAGCGTCACACTGAGGAAAGGACCAGGTTTTACAGTGCCCTGTATCAGCATCCCCTGCGGTCACAGTGCCATGGTAGTGCACAGCGCCTCCTCTGGTGACCGCAGGAAGTTGCCTTATCCAGAGCCGGTCAGGAGAAGCGCCTGCTCCTCACTGGGTCCTAGCATGGTGGGAGTTGTAGTTCCAGAGTGGCTACCACTCCTACCAGGACGGCGGTATTAGCAGTGTGTGTCGCGAGAGAGTAGATTGTCAGCTCCGCAGGGACAGGGCGTCACAAGTTGTAAAGAAGCAATGAGGCGACCACCTTGTCATTTGCAGATGCCATGAGGAGACGTATAGGGCACAGCCGATCCCCTATAGAGCGGGCGTTCTTACCGCAGTCTCCTGGCGCCCGTCTCGCTCTGTCACATTATTCCGAACAGTCTCACGTCTTGTAATAATCCGCTCCACAATCAGACAGGGAGTGACGGGACCGGCATCACCCGCGGGCGTCCAGAGTATCAGGGCTACTAGCGTGCTCCGCAGCTGCCGGTCTGGATGGCCTCCCCCATCACATAAGGATGAATGGCTTGTCCCAACATGTGTCTCCCACTTCCGTCCCTTTTTACATACACAGTGCCCGGCAGGGGTGGGCACATCCAAGATGGCGGGACGGGTCCCAGCCACGACACTCAGGATGACGGGAGGTTCAGGAATCTGCAGGTATAAAGAGGACAGGTCACAGCCAGAGGGGTGGGAGAGTCCCCTGTACAAGAAGAAGGAGGGGGGGGGGGGGGGGGCAGCGCAGAAGAGGAGGAGGAGGAGGAGGAGCAGCGCAGAAGAGGAGGAGGAGGAGGAGGAGCAGCGCAGAAGAGGAGGAGGAGGAGGAGAAGCAGCGCAGAAGAGGAGGAGGAGGAGGAGGAGCAGCGCAGAAGAGGAGGAGGAGGAGGAGGAGCAGCGCAGAAGAGGAGGAGGAGGAGGAGAAGCAGCGCAGAAGAGGAGGAGGAGGAGGAGAAGCAGCGCAGAAGAGGAGGAGGAGGAGGAGAAGCAGCGCAGAAGAGGAGGAGGAGGAGGAGAAGCAGCGCAGAAGAGGAGGAGGAGGAGGAGGAGAAGCAGCGCAGAAGAGGAGGAGGAGGAGGAGGAGAAGCAGCGCAGAAGAGGAGGAGGAGGAGGAGGAGAAGCAGCGCAGAAGAGGAGGAGGAGGAGGAGGAGAAGCAGCGCAGAAGAGGAGGAGGAGGAGGAGGAGAAGCAGCGCAGAAGAGGAGGAGGAGGAGGAGGAGAAGCAGCGCAGAAGAGGAGGAGGAGGAGGAGGAGAAGCAGCGCAGAAGAGGAGGAGGAGGAGGAGGAGAAGCAGCGCAGAAGAGGAGGAGGAGGAGGAGGAGAAGCAGCGCAGAAGAGGAGGAGGAGGAGGAGGAGGAGAAGCAGCGCAGAAGAGGAGGAGGAGGAGGAGGAGGAGAAGCAGCGCAGAAGAGGAGGAGGAGGAGGAGGAGGAGAAGCAGCGCAGAAGAGGAGGAGGAGGAGGAGGAGAAGCAGCGCAGAAGAGGAGGAGGAGGAGGAGGAGAAGCAGCGCAGAAGAGGAGGAGGAGGAGGAGAAGCAGCGCAGAAGAGGAGGAGGAGGAGGAGGAGAAGCAGCGCAGAAGAGGAGGAGGAGGAGGAGGAGAAGCAGCGCAGAAGAGGAGGAGGAGGAGGAGGAGGAGAAGCAGCGCAGAAGAGGAGGAGGAGGAGGAGGAGAAGCAGCGCAGAAGAGGAGGAGGAGGAGGAGAAGCAGCGCAGAAGAGGAGGAGGAGGAGGAGAAGCAGCGCAGAAGAGGAGGAGGAGGAGGAGAAGCAGCGCAGAAGAGGAGGAGGAGGAGGAGAAGCAGCGCAGAAGAGGAGGAGGAGGAGGAGAAGCAGCGCAGAAGAGGAGGAGGAGGAGGAGAAGCAGCGCAGAAGAGGAGGAGGAGGAGGAGAAGCAGCGCAGAAGAGGAGGAGGAGGAGGAGAAGCAGCGCAGAAGAGGAGGAGGAGGAGGAGAAGCAGCGCAGAAGAGGAGGAGGAGGAGGAGAAGCAGCGCAGAAGAGGAGGAGGAGGAGAAGCAGCGCAGAAGAGGAGGAGGAGGAGAAGCAGCGCAGAAGAGGAGGAGGAGGAGAAGCAGCGCAGAAGAGGAGGAGGAGGAGAAGCAGCGCAGAAGAGGAGGAGGAGGAGAAGCAGCGCAGAAGAGGAGGAGGGGCAGCGCAGAAGAGGAGGAGGAGCAGCGCAGAAGAGGAGGAGGAGCAGCGCAGAAGAGGAGGAGGAGCAGCGCAGAAGAGGAGGAGGAGGAGGGGCAGCGCAGAAGAAGAGGAGGAGGAGGAGGGGGGGCAGCGCAGAAGAGGAGGAGGGGGAGGAGGAGGGGGGGCAGCGCAGAAGAGGAGGAGGAGGAGGAGGAGGAGGAGGAGGGGCAGCGCAGAAGAGGAGGAGGAGGAGAAGCAGCGCAGAAGAGGAGGAGGAGGAGGAGAAGCAGCACAGAAGAGGAGGAGGAGGAGGAGAAGCAGCGCAGAAGAGGAGGAGGAGGAGGAGAAGCAGCGCAGAAGAGGAGGAGGAGGAGAAGCAGCGCAGAAGAGGAGGAGGAGGAGGAGAAGCAGCGCAGAAGAGGAGGAGGAGGAGAAGCAGCGCAGAAGAGGAGGAGGAGGAGAAGCAGCGCAGAAGAGGAGGAGGAGGAGAAGCAGCGCAGAAGAGGAGGAGGAGGAGAAGCAGCGCAGAAGAGGAGGAGGAGGAGGAGCAGCGCAGAAGAGGAGGAGGAGGAGAAGCAGCGCAGAAGAGGAGGAGGAGGAGAAGCAGCGCAGAAGAGGAGGAGGAGGAGAAGCAGCGCAGAAGAGGAGGAGGAGGAGAAGCAGCGCAGAAGAGGAGGAGGAGGAGAAGCAGCGCAGAAGAGGAGGAGGAGGAGAAGCAGCGCAGAAGAGGAGGAGGGGCAGCGCAGAAGAGGAGGAGGGGCAGCGCAGAAGAGGAGGAGGAGCAGCGCAGAAGAGGAGGAGGAGCAGCGCAGAAGAGGAGGAGGAGCAGCGCAGAAGAGGAGGAGGAGCAGCGCAGAAGAAGAGGAGGAGGAGGAGGGGGGGCAGCGCAGAAGAGGAGGAGGGGGAGGAGGAGGGGGGGCAGCGCAGAAGAGGAGGAGGAGGAGGAGGAGGGGCAGCGCAGAAGAGGAGGAGGAGGGGGGGCAGCGCAGAAGAGGAGGAGGAGGGGGAGGGGGCGCAGAAGAAGAGGAGGAGGAGGAGGGGGAGGGGGCGCAGAAGAAGAGGAGGAGGAGGAGGGGGGGGCAGCGCAGAAGAGGAGGAGGAGGAGGAGGAGGAAGAGGAGGAGGAGGAGGAGGAGGAGGAGGAGGAGGAGGAGGAGGAGGAGGGGGGGCAGCGCAGAAGAGGAGGAGGAGGAGGGGGGGGCAGCGCAGAAGAGGAGGAGGAGGAGGAGGGGGGGCAGCGCAGAAGAGGAGGAGGAGGGGGAGGGGGGGGGCAGCGCAGAAGAAGAGGAGGAGGGGGGGCAGCGCAGAAGAGGAGGAGGAAGAGGAGGAGGAGAAGGAGGAGGAGGAGGAGGGGGAGGGGGAGGGGGGGCAGCGCAGAAGAGGAGGAGGAGGAGGAGGAGGAGGGGGGGCAGCGCAGAAGAGGAGGAGGGGGAAGGGGGGCAGCGCAGAAGAGGAGGAGGGGGAGGGGGGGCAGCGCAGAAGAGGAGGAGGGGGAGGGGGGGCAGCGCAGAAGAGGAAGAGGAGGAGGAGGGGGGGCGCGCAGAAGAGGAGGGGGAGGGGGGCAGCGCAGAAGAGGAGGAGGAGGAGGGAGGGGGGCAGCGCAGAAGAGGAGGAGGAGGAGGAGGAGGGGGGGGGCAGTATACTGTACGGCACACAGGGGCAGTGTATACTGTACGGCACACAGGGGCAGTGTATACTGTACGGCACACAGGGGCAGTGTATACTGTACGGCACACAGGGGCAGTGTATACTGTACGGCACACAGGGGCAGTGTATACTGTACGGCACACAGGGGCAGTGTATTGTACTGTATACAGGGGCAGTGTATACTGTACGGCACACAGGGGCAGTGTATACTGTACGGTACACAGGGGTAGTATATTGTACTGTATACAGGGGCAGTGTATACTGTACGGCACACAGGGGCAGTATACTGTACGGTACACAGGGGCAGTATATACTGTACGGTACACAGGGGCAGTATATACTGTACGGTACACAGGGGCAGTGTATACTGTACGGTACACAGGGGCAGTATACTGTACGGCACACAGGGGCAGTGTATACTGCACGGCACACAGGGGCAGTATACTGTACGGCACACAGGGGCAGTGTATACTGCACGGCACACAGGGGCAGTGTATACTGCACGGCACACAGGGGCAGTGTATACTGTACGGTACACAGGGGCAGTATATACTGTACGGCACACAGGGGCAGTGTATACTGCACGGCACACAGGGGCAGTATACTGTACGGTACACAGGGGCAGTATACTGCACGGCACACAGGGGCAGTGTATACTGCACGGCACACAGGGGCAGTATATACTGTACGGTACACAGGGGCAGTATACTGTACGGCACACAGGGGCAGTGTATACTGCACGGCACACAGGGGCAGTGTATACTGCACGGCACACAGGGGCAGTGTATACTGCACGGCACACAGGGGCAGTGTATACTGCACGGCACACAGGGGCAGTGTATACTGCACGGCACACAGGGGCAGTGTATACTGCACGGCACACAGGGGCAGTGTATACTGTACGGCACACAGGGGCAGTGTATACTGTACGGCACACAGGGGCAGTGTATACTGTACGGCACACAGGGGCAGTGTATACTGCACGGCACACAGGGGCAGTGTATACTGTACGGCACACAGGGGCAGTATACTGTACGGTACACAGGGGTAGTATATTGTACTGTATACAGGGGCAGTGTATACTGCACGGCACACAGGGGCAGTGTATACTGCACGGCACACAGGGGCAGTATACTGTACGGTACACAGGGGCAGTGTATACTGTACGGTACACAGGGGCAGTGTATACTGTACGGCACACAGGGGCAGTATATACTGTACGGCACACAGGGGCAGTGTATACTGCACGGCACACAGGGGCAGTGTATACTGCACGGCACACAGGGGCAGTATACTGTACGGTACACAGGGGCAGTATACTGCACGGCACACAGGGGCAGTGTATACTGCACGGCACACAGGGGCAGTATATACTGTACAGTACACAGGGGCAGTATACTGTACGGCACACAGGGGCAGTGTATACTGTACGGCACACAGGGGCAGTGTATACTGCACGGCACACAGGGGCAGTGTATACTGCACGGCACACAGGGGCAGTGTATACTGCACGGCACACAGGGGCAGTGTATACTGCACGGCACACAGGGGCAGTGTATACTGCACGGCACACAGGGGCAGTGTATACTGTACGGCACACAGGGGCAGTGTATACTGTACGGCACACAGGGGCAGTGTATACTGTACGGCACACAGGGGCAGTGTATACTGTACGGTACACAGGGGTAGTATATTGTACTGTATACAGGGGCAGTATACTGTACGGCACACAGGGGCAGTGTATACTGTACGGCACACAGGGGTAGTATACTGTACGGTACACAGGGGCAGTGTATACTGTACGGCACACAGGGGCAGTGTATACTGCACGGCACACAGGGGCAGTGTATACTGTACGGCACACAGGGGCAGTGTATACTGCACGGCACACAGGGGCAGTGTATACTGCACGGCACACAGGGGCAGTGTATACTGTACGGCACACAGGGGCAGTGTATACTGTACGGCACACAGGGGCAGTATACTGTACGGCACACAGGGGTAGTATATTGTACTGTATACAGGGGTATATAATATAAAGGGCAGTATATATAATGTACAACTCAGTTTACACTACACGCTTATCACATGCGGTTCTCCGCCGCACGGAGCACACGGTCAGTACGGAGCGGGTGACGTACCACTGGGGTGTCCGGTGCCGGGCTCAGTTTCTCGGTTTTGGGGCCGCTCTTGATCTTGGGCCCGGCGGCTCCTCCTCGTCCTCTCAGCTGCTTATCCCGGCGGGAGCCGCCATCACCAGGCCGGGAACCCCCGCCCACCAGATGACATCATCACGTCACCATCCGGCAGCCACGCCTAATGCGCGACTGCATTCCACATCCACCGTCTGTCACACATAGTGTGTGCCCCGCCCACCACCTGTCACTCATAGTGTGTGCCCCGCCCACCACCTGTCACTCAGCAAGTCAGTTCCGCCCAACAACTGTCACTCAGGCCTTTTATTCCTTTTACCTACTACTTTGCATGTCCCCGACGGCTGTGACGTCACCTGTCAATCGAGCGGGAAAACAGACTGGAAGAGACACCGTGAGGTGTGTGGAACAGACAGAAGTGTGAGAAAAACTGAGGAGGAGAGGATGGGGTGTGGGGAGGAGAAGGGGTGTGAGGAAAACTGAGGAGGAGAGGGCAGGGTGTGAGGAAAAGCAAGAATGAGAGGACATTGTGTGAGGAAAAGTAAGGAGGAGAGCACAGGGTGTGAGGAAAAGTAAGGAGGAGAGGGTGTGAGGTAAAGTAAGGAGGAGAGGGCAGAGTGTGAGGAAAACTAAGGAGGAGAGGACAGGGTGTGGGGAGGAGAAGGGGTGTGAGGAAAACTGAGGAGGAGAGGCAGGGTGTGAGCAAAACTGAGGAGGAGAGGACAGGGTGTGAGGTAAAGTAAGGAGGAGAGGACAGAGTGTGAGGAAAACTAAGGAGGAGAGGACAGGGTGTGGGGAGGAGAAGGGGTGTGAGGAAAACTGAGGAGGAGAGCACAGGGTGTGGGGAGGAGAAGGGGTGTGAGGAAAACTGAGGAGGAGAGGCAGGGTGTGAGCAAAACTGAGGAGGAGAGGACAGGGTGTGAGGTAAAGTAAGGAGGAGAGGACAGAGTGTGAGGAAAACTAAGGAGGAGAGGACAGGGTGTGGGGAGGAGAAGGGGTGTGAGGAAAACTGAGGAGGAGAGGGCAGGGTGTGAGGAAAACTGAGGAGGAGAGGACAGGGTGTGAGGAAAACTGAGGAGGAGAGGACAGGGTGTGAGGTAAAATAAGGAGGAGAGGGCAGGGTGTGAGCAAAACTGAGGAGGAGGACAGGACAGGGTGTGAGGAAAACTGAGGAGGAGAGGACAGGGTGTGAGGTAAAGTAAGGAGGAGAGGACAGGGTGTGGGGAGGAGAAGGGGTGTGAGGAAAACTGAGGAGGAGAGGGCAGGGTGTGAGGAAAACTGAGGAGGAGAGGCAGGGTGTGAGGAAAACTGAGGAGGAGAGGACAGGGTGTGAGGAAAACTGAGGAGGAGGAGAGGACAGGGTGTGAGGTAAAATAAGGAGGAGAGGACAGGGTGTGAGGAAAAGTAAGGAGGAGAGGCAGGGTGTGAGGAAAACTGAGGAGGAGAGGCAGGGTGTGAGGAAAGCTGAGGAGGAGAGGACAGGGTGTGAGGAAAACTGAGGAGGAGAGGACAGGGTGTGAGGTAAAATAAGGAGGAGAGGACATTGTGTGAGGAAAAGTAAGGAGGAGAGCACAGGGTGTGAGGTAAAATGAGGAGAGGACAGGGTGTGAGGAAAACTGAGGAGGAGAGGACAGGGTGTGAGGAAAACTGAGGAGAGGACAGGGTGTGAGGAAAACTGAGGAGGAGAGGACAGGGTGTGAGGAAAACTGAGGAGGAGAGGACAGGGTGTGAGAAAAAGCAAGAAGGAGAGGACATGGTGTGAGGTAAAATAAGGAGGAGAGGGTGTGAGCAAAACTGAGGAGGAGGACAGGACAGGGTGTGAGGAAAACTGAGGAGGAGAGGACAGGGTGTGAGGAAAACTGAGGAGGAGAGGACATGGTGTGAGTAAAACTGAGGGAAATAGGACAGGGTGTGAGGAGGAGAGGACAGAGTGTGAGGACAATGGAGGATGAGAGGTCAGGGTGTGAGGAAAAATAAGGAGGAGAGGCAGGATGTGAGGACAATGGAGGATGAGAGGTCAGGGTGTGAGGAAAAATAAGGAGGAGAGGCAGGATGTGAGGAAAACTGAGGAGGAGAGGACAGGTTGTGAGGAAAACTGAGGAGGAGAGGACAGGGTGTGAGGAAAATGGAGGAGGAGAGGACAGGGTGTGAGGAGAAGACATAGTGTGAGGAATAGATGGGGTATGAGAAGTCATGGTGTGAGGAGAAGTCATGGGTTTTTAGGAGAAGATGGGGTGAGAGGAGTAGATGGCGAATGAGAAGTCATGATGTAAGGAGAAGTCATGGTGTGAGGAGAAGTCATGGTGTGAGGAGAAATCTTGGTGTGAGGAGAAGTCATGGTGTGCGGAGAAGTCATGGTGTGCGGAGAAGTCATGGTGTGAGGAGAAGTCATGGTGTGAGGAGAAGTCATGGTGTGCGGAGAAGTCATGGTGTGAGGAGAAGTCATGGTGTGCGGAGAAGTCATGGTGTGCGGAGAAGTCATGGTGTGAGGAGAAGTCATGGTGTGCGGAGAAGTCATGGTGTGAGGAGAAGTCATGGTGTGCGGAGAAGTCATGGTGTGAGGAGAAGTCATGGTGTGAGGAGAAGTCATGGTGTGCGGAGAAGTCATGGTGTGCGGAGAAGTCATGGTGTCCGGAGAAGTCATGGTGTGAGGAGAAGTCATGGTGTGAGGAGAAGTCATGGTGTGAGGAGAAGTCATGGTGTGCAGAGAAGTCATGGTGTGAGGAGAAGTCATGGTGTGCGGAGAAGTCATGGTGTGAGGAGAAGTCATGGTGTGCGGAGAAGTCATGGTGTGCGGAGAAGTCATGGTGTGAGGAGAAGTCATGGTGTGAGGAGAAGTCATGGTGTGAGGAGAAGTCATGGTGTGCAGAGAAGTCATGGTGTGAGGAGAAGTCATGGTGTGCGGAGAAGTCATGGTGTGAGGAGAAGTCATGGTGTGCGGAGAAGTCATGGTGTGCGGAGAAGTCATGGTGTGAGGAGAAGTCATGGTGTGAGGAGAAGTCATGGTGTGAATTGAAGACATGGTGTGAGGAGTAGATAAGGTATGGGAAGTCATGGTGTGAGGAGAAGTCATGGGTTTTAGGAGAAGATGTAAGTGTTTAGAGAGGGCTCACCTGTATAATCAAGAGTGGAAATGGGTGCACCTACAGAGAGGATTCACCTAATCCTCTAAAAATAATGGTAGAATCAAAAGAAGAATAGTAGGGCACACCAATATTCGGTACCACACGGATAATTAATATACCAATATTTTATTAGTGATATACACTGTTAAATAAACATACATAAAAATTACACTCTTAAAAATAATAAAATGGTAAAACTATTAAATACAGTAAAACATAATATAATTATATAGATCTGCAAATTTACATATATAAATTTTATGTTTTATGCCTGAAATTTTTTTTTCAATAGATTTACTGTAAAAAAAAAAATCAGGCATAAAACATAAAATTTATATATGTAAATTTGCAGATCTATATAATTATATTATGTTTTACTGTATTTAATAGTTTTACCATTTTATTATTTTTAAGAGTGTAATTTTTATGTATGTTTATTTAACAGTGTATATCACTAATAAAATATTGGTATATTAATTATCCGTGTGGTACCGAATATTGGTGTGCCCTACTATTCTTCTTTTGATTTAGGAGAAGATGGGCTGTGAGAACAAGACATTTTGTGAGGAGATATAAATTAATAAGCAGGCACTCACCATCGGAATTTCACATATATAACACATTTATTGATTAGATAAAATTAGTTGATTTGATAAAATAATCAATACTATAAAATATACCTTAAAACTAGTCTATACATATAACATCTAAAATTGTGACCATATAACCAATTACAAATGGATAAGAATATCAAGAATAGAATATATTAATTTAATAAAAATTGAATATTTATCACATAAGATTATTTTGATGTGACTTTTTTCGAATGTAATTCGAACAAAATTTCAAACATCCATTTATCTTCCAAAGTATGTTCGTCTATACAGTACAGACCAAAAGTTTGGACACACCTTCTCATTCAAAGAGTTTTCTTTATTTTCATGACTATGAAGGCATCAAAACTATGAATTAACACATGTGGAATTATATACATAACAAACAAGGGTGAAACAACTGAAAATATGTCATATTCTAGGTTCTTCAAAGTAGCCACCTTTTGCTTTGATTACTGCTTTGCACACTCTTGGCATTCTCTTGATGAGCTTCAAGAGGTAGTCCCCTGAAATGGTCTTCCAACAGTCTTGAAGGAGTTCCCAGAGATGCTTAGCACTTGTTGGCCCTTTTGCCTTCACTCTGCGGTCCAGCTCACCCCAAACCATCTCGATTGGGTTCAGGTCCGGTGACTGTGGAGGCCAGGTCATCTGGCGCAGCACCCCATCACTCTCCTTCATGGTCAAATAGCCCTTACTTTCAAAGTTTTCCCAATTTTTCGGCTGACTGACTGACCTTCATTTCTTAAAGTAATGATGGCCACTTGTTTTTCTTTACTTAGCTGCTTTTTTCTTGCCATAATACAAATTCTAACAGTCTATTCAGTAGGACTATCAGCTGTGTATCCACCTGACTTCTCCTCAACGCCACTGATGGTCCCAACCCCATTTATAAGGCAAGAAATCCCACTAATTAAACCTGACAGGGCACACCTGTGAAGTGAAGACCATTTCAGGGGACTACCTCTTGAAGCTCATCAAGAGAATGCCAAGAGTGTGCAAAGCAGTAATCAAAGCAAAAGGTGGCTACTTTGAAGAACCTAGAATATGACATATTTTCAGTTGTTTCACACTTGTTTGTTATGTATATAATTCCACATGTGTTAATTCATAGTTTTGATGCCTTCATAGTCATGAAAATAAAGAAAACTCTTTGAATGAGAAGGTGTGTCCAAACTTTTGGTCTGTACTGTATAGACGAACATACTTTGGAAGATAAATGGATGTTTGAAATTTTGTTCGAATTACATTCGAAAAAAGTCACATCAAAATAATCTTATGTGATAAATATTCTATTTTTATTCAATTTTAATATATTCTATTCTTGATATTCTTATCCATTTGTAATTGGTTATATGGTCACAATTTTAGATGTTATATGTATAGACTAGTTTTAAGGTATATTTTATAGTATTGATTATAGTATATTTTATCAAATCAACTATTTTTATCTAATCAATAAATGTGTTATATATGTGAAATTCCGATGGTGAGTGCCTGCTTATTAATTTAGATTTGTTTAAACTAAGAGAGGAGGTGAATCACTTACAGCAGGGCACCATTACCACGGTGATAAGTGGGGTGAGCTACTATAACTTACAATTTTGTGAGGAGAAGTCATGGTGTGAGTTGAAGACATGGTGTGAGGAGTAGGGTTGTTTCGATACCAACATTTAATTCGATTTCGATACCATAAAAAAGTATTGCGATACTCGATACCACGCGAAAAAAATAAAACACCACAAAAGCCGTGTGCATTCCGCATTTTATGGAACGTCCGGCCCATAATAGAACAGTCCGATCCTATTTTTTGGGGTGACAAGGTGACTAAAAAATGACGAATCGCGCATTTTTTTTTTCTGTTACGGCGTTCACCGCATAGGACATTTTTTTTATATTTTAATAGTTTGGACTTTTCGGACGTGGTAATATGTTTATTTATTGTTTATATATTTTATATGGGAAAGGGGGTGATTTATACTTAATATTTTGTTGATTTTTTTAAACTTTTTTTTCTCTACTTTTTATTCAATAACTATTTCCCCCCTTAGGGGCTAGAACCTGGGATTTTTTAATCCCTTGTCCTATTTATCCTGATAGAGCTTTATCAGGGTGAATAGGACCTCACACTCTCCCTGCTGCCCTGGGCATAGTACACACAGCAGCAGAGAGCTCACCATGGCAGCTGGTGCGTCCTGGCTGCCATGGTGACCGATTGGAGCCCCAGGATTACACTGCTGGGGCTCCGATCAGAAGCTGCCACTGCACCACCAATGAGGAGGAGTGACCCTGTGGCCACTGCCACCAATGATTTTAATAATTGGGGGGGGAGCGCACTGCGCCCCAAATTATTTTAATACTGGAGAGGGCGAACAGCTCCACCAGTGATAATTAACATTTAATACAGGAGGTGGGTGCGGCACTTGAGGGGTTAACTGCCGCTGATCGCAGCTCCCCGCAGTATTGTATTAAACGTTTACTCTCATTGGTGGCGCAGTGCGCCCGCCCCTCTCCCCTCATTGGTGGCAGCGGCACAGGGGGAGAGTGCTTCCTTCTCCCCTGTGCTGCTGAGGAGAACACGGAGTGCGCTCCATGTTCTCTGATACTAGACTGCACAATAGCGAAGCCTAGTATCGAAAAAAGGCAAATCCCGGTATCGAGGTCGATACCAGACAAAAGTATCGATTGGGTATCGAAAATTCGATACCCGAAACAACCCTAACAGATACCTCCTTCCTTTGCTGCCAGATAGCCTAAAACCAAGGTGTGTTAATTGGTGACAATGATTATCTGGTTCTGGACAATGGTAGAGGTATTCATGAGTCTTAACACCTCCCATATCTGATCATCCAAATAATCAGTTGCCATCACTAGCTTGTCCCACATCTGCATTACCATGGGGTACAAGAACAAGGTACTGAAAATCTTATTGGAGATGCTCATCTCTACTACGTGAGGTTTACCACTTGATATGGGTGTATTGTCCTTGGCCATTCAATACATAGTATGTTTAGGTACAGCGTTTATATCTATGTTGGAATGGGGTAAGATAAAGGTAGCAGGCGTAAGCCGGACAATTGTACATAAACCAGTGACATTTCTGGGCAACCACTTGTATGCCTTATGCCCACAGACCAGGAATATATCTACTGGGATTGCAACCACCATACAATTAAACAACTGAGTTATCAATTTGGCCAGTCGGACACCTTCTGCCAGTTTTGGTCCCTTTTCCTGACCCTCTGAGGAGTTAGAGGTTATTCCAGTGATTAAATCAGCTAAGGTATGGTTGTTGCAGGCCAGATTTTTACCCTTTACAGGATCTATACCAACACACTGTACCAGGCTGTTCGGGTTAGAGTCATTGCAGCCAAATTTGTTATGAGGACTAAAAGACATACCTTTCGACTGTATTTGCAAACAATAACAGTGTGTTCAACTTGGAAAGCATGACACATTGCACCACATATTCTCGTGCCAACGGGTAGAGCTATAATCAACTGGTGGCCCGGATCTGTTTACCATTAGAGAGGGGGGCTCAGCCCATCCTGCAACGGGTAAGGGTGTGCTTCCCTGTCTGTAGTTTTAGACTTAACCTGCTTCATGCCTGAGAAAAACATAGAGTTGGCCAGTTCAGTCAATTCAGAAAAATTGAGGGGCACGGCGAAATAGGGCATACTGGCTGAACTCACAGGACTGTGAGTACAGATCCAACAGTCGCTCAGTTTTTCAATATCATTCAGTCCTTCAAACAGCACCTGATGGTGCCGTATCAAAGGATTGTCCCATTCAGTGGATGAAACACTGCTGACACGCTTAGGGTCAGAGCCACTGTCAGCAGGAGGATCTTCATCCTGTGGTTCCAAGACTTTCTTGCAGTGAGAAGCGTGTATCCAGTTGGGTTTTCCTTCAACCTTTACAGCGGTGTAGGTGGTCAACAGTACTTGAAAGGGACCATCGAATCTTGGATCTAGTCCTTTTCTCACATGCCTCTTTATCACCACCCAGTCTCCGGGCTGCAAGCTGTGAGTTCCTTCTACTGAGTCATGATCTGGAAGTGAAGCAAACACTTGTTTATGAGTATGTTCAAGCCGTTTTGTGAGGACCTGGATATACCCAGCGAGATTGTAATTGTTCATCTGTAACTGCTGGGGAAGTACAACCCAAGCCTGGGAGCGCACCCAAACAAAATCTCAAAAGGTTTTTCGTTTGGGTGTGGTCCTAACAGAACATAGGCATTCTGGCCAAGGTCTTTGGGTTTCCTGCATGGCTTTCTGGATCTTTAACTTCAATGTGCCGTTGAGGCGTTCAACTCGGCCGCTGCTTTGGGGATGGTAGGCCGTGTGAAACGCTTGAGTGACCCCTAATGCCTACATGACCTCCCTCATTACTTCTCCTGTGAAATGGGACCCCCTATCTGACTCAATGACTTCAGGAACACCGTACCTGCAACCTTACAACACTTACCATAGCACCTTTAAACAGATGGGTAGGTCCATGGGCCTCCTGTGCCATAGCAGGATACATTGGACGAGGTAAACAAGTCCTTTCTTTGTTTCTCCAGATTCCTTGTTCATCAACCTTGGCCCCGTGCTTTGCCCAAAGTTCTTTTTCCTCAGAAGGGGTTTGACCAGTCATTTTCTGGAGCATACTTAGAGACACGTCTTCAGGAATTTTACCGGGGTGGGGACAGTCTTTATGGGCTGTAGTGCGGCTTGTTTGGCCACTTTGTCAGCTCGATCGTTAACCTTTGCCTCCACCGTGGTGTGCCTGGTGTGTGCCTTGACCTTGATGGTGGCAACTTCCTCTGGTAACAGAGAGTTCATAAATTCTAGTACAGAGTCTTCATTCTTTATAGGCTGGCCTGCAGATGTTAGGAAGTCCCTGGCCTGCCAAATAGGTTTATAGTCATGTTCAATACCAAAAGCATACCTTGGTCTGTGTAGATGTTCACCTTCTTCCCCTTGGCCATTTTACACGCCTCAGTGAGTGCCTTCAACTCAGCCTCTTGTGCTGATATATGAGGTGGGAGTGGTTCAGCTGTACCTACCTCGTGCTGTGTGACCACTGCATATCCAGTATGGAACTGGCCATCCTCTCCCATGAACCTGCTTCCATCTACAAAATACTCAAAGTCAGGATTAGAAAGAGGTTTTTCATGAACATGTTCAAACCTAGACGTTTCCTGCTGCATTAATTGTACCAATCATGAGGGTCATGTTAAAGTTCTGATACACCTCCCTCCCCATTTCTGAATCTGTAATCGGTAACAGAGTAGCTGGATTCAGAGTAGTACAACGTTTGAATGAGATGTTTGCAGGTATGAGGAGTACACACTGTAGTCTCAGTTGTCTGGCCATGGAGATACTGTATGTTTTGGTTGCACTTGAGTGAGAATGCCTTGAATGTCATGAGGATCTTGAACAGTTACAGGGTAGCCCAGAACAATTTCAGAAGCTTTTTCAATCATGGGATGTACTGACGCTACTGCCCTGACACAAGAGGGGGCCTCTTGCAACAGGATCGAGGCGAGCAGAAAAGTAGGCAACGGGGCTTTGCCGATCTCCGTGTTTCTGAGTCAGTACAGCAGTGCTATGCCCCTGCATTTCAGAACAAAACAAACAGAAAGGTTTGTCATATTTTGGAATGCCCAGAGCGGGGGCAGACTGTATGCACAGTTTCAAAGTATGAAAGTTATTAACAGCTTCTTCTGTAAGATAAAAGGGATCAGAAGACAAACAGTCATAGAGGGGCTGCATTAACATAAATGTGTGCCGTTTCCAGGGGCAGCAGTATGAGACAAGACCCAAAAATACTCTCAAGTTCTGTGCTCCTTTGGGCACCTGTATCTTTTCTACAAGAAATATCACCTTGTCTTTACAAAACTGCACTTTATGCCTAGAATCTTTACACCTATTTTCTTGGAGAAAAAATTAGGAGTGGCAGCTTGACAGCTGGTCTCCTTTTCAGCACACAAAAGTAAGTCATCGACATATTGCAATAAGACCACAGTTCCAGTAGGGGACCAGTTGGCTAGGACAGACTGTAGGGCCTGACTGTACATGGTGGGCGAGTTCTGGGCCCCCTGGGGTAAAACAGTCCATGTATACTGGTTCCCCTTGAAAGTGAAAGCAAAAAGATACTGACAATCTGGATGCAGAGGTACACTGAAATCTGCATTTGGCAGGTCAATCACAGTGAAACAGGTAGCTGTGGACAGAACTTGGGATACCAGAGTGTGCGGATTGGGCACTATTGGGGTTTGTAGGACTGTGACTTTGTTGACCTCTCGAAGATCATGGACCATTTGATATGTGACTGGCTGACCCTTTTTTTTTATAATTGTATATTTATTAAAGAGTAAAGAAATGACAAATCATATACACAACAGATCTATGCACATTAGTACAAAGTATGAGACTGGCTGACCCTTAACAGCCTTCTTCACTGGAAATAGGGGAGTGTTTGCCGGGGACACAGTCTTGATGAGAACACCTGCTCTGAGAAAATCATCTATTTGGCTGGACACTGCTATTTCCTGAGCATGACTCAATGGGTACTGTTTAACTTGCGGGGGCTGACACCCGGGCTTTAGAGACATCATCACAGGGGACACAGGTAATTTGCCTATGTCCGTCTTTGAGGTGACCCAAAGGCTCTTGGGGACCTGGCTGAGCAGACTCTTTTCAGATTCTGCCCAATCAGGAAGATTTAATTCAGCCACCATTATAGAAGCCATCATTGGGCAGAGAACTTCTTCTGGGACTCCAAAGTCTACGTGACTATTCCCATCTGGGTGTAGATGGATACTGGCCCCGAGCACTTGGAGTGCATCAGTTTCCAGAATAGGTTCAGGGAGATCATCCTTTACCAAAATTTAAGTGATAACAGTACTGTCTTTGATTTTTAGTTTGACTGGTTTAGACTCACAGAAAAAAACACAGTTTCCCCAGTGAAACCCATGGCTGGGACGTGGTATGGACTAAGTTGATAGGGTTTTAAAAAGTTATGGTTAACAACTGTTTTGGCTGCCCCCGTGTCGACCAGGAATGGTACTGCCTTTTTATTTCCGAGGGATACCGGTATATGTATTTGGGGGCCCTCGGACTCTGCCTGATTCGGCCTGTTTAATAGCGAAAATTGCAAACCTTTTAAAGGGGTCACACGCCATTCAAGTTTACAAGCTTTCAGTTTAGTCATGTCAACAATTTTTCTTCCATGTTTCCTGCTTGATCCAACCCATGTCGGCCCAGATAGTCCTTAGTCCTGCAGCATAAGTCTCTACAGTCTCCTGAGGACCCTGTACTACGTCTTGAAGACTTCGGGAACTTTCTTCCACCCTTGTATGTGCCCATTCTGCAAAAACCCTGACAAATTCAGTCCCTGTCACGCCCTGCCCCGTGAGAGGCCTGAGAAGATCTGACAGACTTGCTACACATGAGTCTATCTGACAGATTGTTCTGTTTCTCTTTGTTGTGGTTTTGGGCAGGATCCCACCTCCCCACAGGTTCTGCTCATTAGCTACTTAGTGGTGCTATTTATACCCACCTCTTACTATAGCCCTTGCGGTTTATATTTGCCAGGAACTCTAGAGGTCAGAGAAGATTCTGTGTCTTATGTGGTAAAGAAGAACATTTCATTAATGTGTGTCATTTTAGGAAGCCTCAAAGTGGAAAAGAAAAAAAAAACGGGTTCTTTCTAAGAAAATGAGGTCCATTACCCTTGGTAGCGTGAATGGGGAGTCAAAAAAGGTATATTTGTATTCCGTTTACTTCCGCCGGCTAGATCGGGAGGTACGTGCCGGCGCATTAAATGCTCTGCTGTCTCAGCCCTAGTGGGTAATGGAGTGTGCAGGCGCGAGGATTATGTTGAATGGCGCAGGCGCCGGATTTGTCAATAACGGGAGGATGGAATCCTAAGAACCTAGGGTGGGCCAGAGGGGTGAAAGGGGAGGAGTTTGATTTTGACAGCGCCGTGGGGCATGGGCACCGGCCGCATAAACGCCGCCCCTGGGCACCTTCAGAACCTAATTAGCATATGGAATAAAAGCGTTTTTAAGAGAAAATAGGTGATGGACAGCTATATGAAAGGTAAGATTATAATATGGGGAATGTAATAGATATCATGATGTTTGTCGTGTATAATGGTCTTTTTAGGTGAAAGACTAGGGTGAAAAGGATATCTGTGTTTGCTATTGATTCTGCTCCTCTCTTGCAAAAATATCTAATTGATATTGTGCAGGATATTCATTTGAGGGTGGGTGATTCTCATGTTGAGTCCAGTTCTTGTTTTGTACTGAAGGGTTAGCCTGCTCCTCTGGTACTGGCTTTACCATGGTTGACCAAACATAATCCTACCATTGGCAAACTAGAGAAATCAGTAATTGGAGTGATTTTTGTATGGACAACTGTCTCGGTGCATCTATTTCTGTGGTATCCACTAAGGTGTTAGCTTCGTTTATTTCTGATTTTGCTGACATATTCTCTGAGGGTGGAGATCAGGAGTTACCCCCTCACCGAGAGTATGATTGTCCGATCAATCTTATTCCCGGAGCTAAATTGCCAAAATCTCGGTTATATAATCTTTCCCAACCCGAAAGAGTAGCTATGCGGGAGTATATTGCCGAGAGGTTGACAAACGGTCATATTAGACCATCTAAGTCACCTATGGCAGCTGGCTTCTTTTTTGTTAAAAAAAAAAAAGATGGCACCCTTAGACCATGTCTAGATTTCCGGGAACTGAATCTCATTGCTGTCCGTGATCCTTATCCTCTTCCCTTGATCCCAGATTTATTTGATCAGATTGTCGGAGCCAAGGTGTTTTCTAAGTTTGATTTAAGAGGGGCTTATAATCTGATAAGAATCAGGGAAGGGGATGAATGGAAGACGGCCTTCAATACCTTGGAGGGCCACTTCGAGAACCTGGTCATGCCCTTTGGTTTGACTAATGCCCCGGCAGTCTTCCAGCACTTTATCAATTACATTTTTCATCATTTGGTGGGGAGGTTTGTTGTTATTTACCTCGATGACATACTAATTTACTCACCCGATATGGAGACACAAACATACCATAGCGCAACTGAGATTTCAAGTGCTAGAGCAAATAAAGAGACCAATGAGGGGGGGAGACATTAAAAAACTTTTATTGTGCAGGGAGGCGTACTGGATCCATGTACTAGATACATTGCATCCGAGGGGCCTCAATAGGGAGTATGAAATTATGTATCTTTAATTTCTTTAGTTCCTCTGTCAGTGTTTTCTGACTGCTTTAATGTAATATCCTTTGTTTATAACTAGAATGTTTTGAAGACTTAATTTTATTTTGTTGCTATTTTGTTTTTTCAAAGCTGATTGATTACCACCTGGTGATTACCGCCCAGTCTGGGCGTCTGACGTCACTACATGTGGCTTAATCGGATCCCCTCCCTATATATACTGTGCACATACATATAAGGATATACTTGTTGATGAAGGCATATACCCGAAACGCGTCCTGGTTGTTCGTACATATCATGTTGATGGAATAAAGCTGACACATTTATAAGAAGACATGGCTGCTGGGATTCTTCATATCGCATATGTGGGGTTCGCTCCTTCCCTTGGCAGCATGTGCAGACGGCTTCGTTACTTACCATGGTGTGCGGAGAAGTCATTGTGTGAGGAGAAGTCATGGTGTGAGTTGAAGACATTGTGTAAGGAGAAGTCATGGTGTGAGTGGAAGACATGGTGTGAGGAGAAGACAGTGTAAGGAGTAGATGGGGTGTGAGGAGAAGAAATTTTGTGAGCAGAAGTCATGGTGTGAGGAGAAATCTTGGTGTGCGGAGAAGTCGTACAACTGACGACCATGTTGGAGTAGTCATACTCTGGGGGAGGAGGGCTCTAAAATGGACGCCCTTACATAAAATTCAAAGTCCAAACATTTGTTACAATAAAGCATATTTAAAGAAAAATATACTTTTCTTCACTCTATGTCCACGCTGGACTCAGATACGCGTGGACATTGATATGGACGGTGATATTCATCCACACAGGGTGGTTTTGATACTGCACCTTAAAGGGGATATCAAAATCCCTCAGTAGTGCAGCCCCAGGCTTAGGGCCTGTTAATGCTTGAAAGAGATTATATGTAATGTATTGTGGTGGTGGCACATGCTCAAAAGGCAATCTGACACTTTACAGTGATCGACGCCTTCATGCAATTTTGCTCCAAAGTGTAATTTTTTTTTTTACACTTCTTTACTTATACCTACTATGTTACTCCACCCAACAAGAGAGGTACACCGACCTGCTGGGGGCTAAAAGGATATTCTTTAGGTCTCCATAGGGTGAATGTGCTCTGTAGATACCCTCTGTGTATATGGGCCAGGAGCCTTTCCCGTCATAAATAATGTTCTAATGTCTCTCCAGCTGTGACGTTTGATTAGTGAACATGAACGACGACATCTTCATTCCTCATATAACGTAAGTAGTTAAAATATTTAGTTTTTATCCTATCATATATATATAGGATTGCATATAGTAGAAATGAAGAACCACCGTATGTAGGTCAGCCATAATATCAAGACGGGGTTCCCACACGGTGGCTGCTGCATGCAGTCAAATCCCCGCACACCCGCAGTAACCAATGATTTGGGGGTAAAACTGAGGTATTGCCTTCAAAGTTGTGTGACAATTCCTAGCCAGAGCATGGGAACCCAGCCTAAAACCAGGAGAAGTGAGTGACACTGACTGTTTGGTGACAATGCCACCTGTCGGGTTGGACTGTATTTGGCAGCCAGCGAACAGTCAGTGTGTTGGAAGCCGGAAAATTTTGTAAGTGTAAAGGTCCCCATGCCTTTGACGAGGGCCAAATTGTGATGTGTAGACGACTGGGTCAGAGTGTCCCCAGAACTTCCAGTCTTCTGGGATGTTCCCAGTGTGCAGTGGTTAGCACCTATCAAAAGTGGTTTAAGGTGGGAGCCGATGACAGGGTCACGGCGTCCAGCAATGATAAAAGGTGTGAGCACACACACTACATCGCAGCTTGCTTGTGTGGCCCCAGACTGGTCAGAGTGTTGACCCCTGTACGCTATGGGCATGTGAGGAAGGCAACCTAATCTCATGAATCGTGTTACATCACGTGGACGGCCAGGTGTGTGTGTGCGTAACTTACCTGAGAAGAGATGGTACCAGGTGCACTAAGGGAAGAAGACACCTGGCCTGAGGAATCACATTACATCATGTGGACGACCGGGCATCTGTGCCTCACTTACCCGTAGCAGTGATGGTACCAGGTGCACTATGGGAAGAAGACACCTGACCTGAGTGGCCAATATGAAAACTGGTCCATTATAGTCACGTGGTAAGTGAAATAAAAAATAAAAAATCTAAATTAATAAAAATATAATTTAAACAATAGGTAATTTTCTGATGACTTTAACGTCATATTACAGGGATTTAATCATGTGTTAGACAGATCCCTCCTTTTGGTAGGTCTAGTAAGATAATGATCTTTACAATCCTGGCCACACTACCAGAGTAGCTTGGTGGTGGTCCTGACACATGGCCCCCATCAACGATCATGCCTCTGTGAGGTGTCAGATGAGGCTGAATAATGTACATACCCTTTAAAGCCGTATCCTTACTATAGAGGTCACTGTGATAACTGTCCCTCCCAGGCGATCTCGGACGGTCACCCGTCTTCCCCCGGAGCCCATCGTTCCTCACTCACCACTGATTCACCCAGAGAAGCGTTACGGGCCTGAGTTTTGGGACCGACTGATGAAACAACCCAGGTAAGTGACTCGTTATTGTAACTATCTGTCTCAGCCTCGTCACTCTCTCTCTTCTTGTATAGTGACATTATTCTTTTATTTTCAGTGTCTATAACACTGAGGTCACTGGATCGGTAAGTCTCTTCAGTCGTCTGGTATCTGCCCGAGGTTTGGACGCTCCTGAGCAGTTTATAGATATTAGATAAATGTGTCTACAGATGAAGCACCTTTTAAAACAAAAGCTTTAATTAACATTTAGAGGTGGAGAATGATTGATTAACTCTTCCGAAAGGCATCTTTCCTGATAGACATGGTAAGAATAGCTTAAAAGGGTTTATCGAGACTTCAACACTGATGACCCATCCTCTGGATAGGTCATCAGTATCTGATCTGTGGGAGTGCGACGCTCGGGGCCCCCGTCAATCAGCTCTTTGAGAAGGCACTGGTTCTCCTGTGAGCGCCGCGGCCTTCTCCGTGCTCACCAAGCACAGCGCTGCACATTGTATAGTGGCCGTGCTTGGTATGGCGCTCATCCCTATTCACTTCTATGGGGCTGAGCTGCTCCTAGGCCACGTGACCGATGAACGTGACATCACACAGCCTAGAAAAATCTGCGACTGTGAATGCCAGTGCTTTCTCAAACAGCTGATCGGCAGGGGCCCCGAGTGTTGGACCCCCACAGATCAGGTACTGATGACCTATCCAGAGGATAGGATAGAAAATGTCGGAAAACCTCTTTAAATTTGGACATACACATTAGATAAATGTTTGTTGGCGGGACCAGCCTACCATCTAATATGTATGGGGACCTCCGGATTCTCTTCTGAGAGGTAAGGATCGGGCAGTTGGTTTTCCCAGTCCTTTTGCTCTTGTAGAAAAACCGCTTCCTGTTCAGGACACACGCATGCTTGGCCTAGCTGGGTTTACATGAGGGATAGCTGTCTATCAAACAACTATGTAATGTGTATGAGGGGCCAATATACGGGGCCCCATTTGTTCCTGATCATTGCCCACTTGTTTTAAGTTGCATGCAGAAATCCTCCCCTCTGTATGGGATGAACAATAACTACTACGATTGTTTGTCCCTATCCAGTCTCATTGTTTGTCAGCAGCACATCCCCATGTACACAGTGCAAATGATTTCATCAGATGACCAGACAA
Organism: Bufo bufo; assembly: GCF_905171765.1. Lineage (NCBI taxonomy): Eukaryota > Metazoa > Chordata > Amphibia > Anura > Bufonidae > Bufo > Bufo bufo. Next base: position 835,809,927 of record NC_053389.1, on the reverse strand, counting down.
ATGAGAGTTTGCTCGTTCGTCAGGTGATTGGACATGTTCTATTTTTATGCGGATCCGCAGATGCGGACATCACATTCCGGCCCTATTGAAAATGAATGAGTCCACACCTGTCTGGATGTGGACCCATTTTGCGGACGTGTGAATGGGCCCTAATGTGGCAAAAATAATCCAGATAATTGCTAAAAATTTGAAAGCAAGAAGAGCCTTAAGGTCCCAATTCAGCAGCGACTGTGCAAGCGCCTTTTTGTCAGTGGAGGAGACACATTTACATGCAGCAATCTCCTCCACAATATCGGGAGGAGCAGTCACTAATGCCATCGCTTGTCCCCATACAGGCTTGTTGTTTACACAGCACGATCTGCTGCCGGCAAACGGTGATTTAGGTGCCTGCACAAACAAACGTATTACCTGACAAACAAGCGTTTTGCTCGGTAACTTTACACCGCCAGATAATCACCAATGAGCGTTACTATGCGACAATATCTTTGGAACTCTTTTACTTATCTAAGCCATTCTGAGATTGTTTTCTTGTGACACATTGTACTTCATGTTATTCATGTAAATTTGAGTCGATATTTTATTTTTATTTATAAATAAATCCCAAATTTACAAAAAAAAGATTCGCAACTTTTTGGAATGTTATAAGGCTTAGAATTTTAGAAGCAATTCTTACAGGGGTATTCCCATCACATACAATGGGGGCATATCGCTAAGAGGTGGGACCTGCACTTAATATACAAAGGGGGCATATCCTAGCGATATACCCCCACTGTATGTGATGGCAAAACCCCTTTAAAATTTTTAAGAAAATTTCCAAAACCCACTTTTTAAGGACCAGTTCAGTTATGAAGTCACTTTGAGGTCCTTACATAGTAGAAACCACCCATAAATGACCCCATTGTAGAAACTAGAACCCCTCAAGGTATTCAAAACTGATTTTACAAACTTTGTTAACCCTTTAGGTGTTCCACAAGAATTAAAGGGGTTATCTCATCTTAGACAATGGGGGCATATCGCTAGGATATGCCCCCATTGTCTGATAGGTGCGGGTCCCACCTCTGGGACCCGCACCCACAAGGAGAACGGAGCCCGGAGAGTTGTGGCCATGTCACATTTGAAGACCCCTGATGCACCCTACAGTAGAAACTCTCAAAAAAGTGACCCCATTCTGGAAACTATGGGATAAGGTGGCAGTTTTATTTTGGGGACCATATGATTTTTGGTTGCTCTATATTACGCTTTTTGTGAGGCAAGGTAACAAAAAATGGCTGTTCTGGCACCGTTTTTATTTTTTGTTTTTTACAATGTTCATCTCACAAGTTAGATCATGAGCTATTTTTATAGAGCAGATTGTTACTGATGCAAAAATACCAAATATGACTACTTTGTTTTTTTTGTTTCCGTTACATAATAAAGCATTTTTGAGAAAAAAAATCATGTTTTTATGTCTCCATTTTCTGAAAGCCATATTTTTTTCATTTTTCTGCCGATCGCCTTGTGTAGGGGCTGTTTTTTTGGAGGAAAAGTTGATGTTTTTATTGGTACCATTTTTGGATACACATGATTTTTTGATCATTCATTATTACACTTTATGGGGCAAGATGAACAAAAAAAGTTTTTGTTTTGGCACAGGATTTATTTTTATTCTTTTACGCCATTCACCTGAGGGGGTAGGTCATGTGATATTTTTATACAGCAGGTCGCTACGAATGCAGCGCAGCGATGCCTAATATTTTTATTTATTTATTTTAGTTTTACATAATAAAAGCATTTTTGAAAAAAGAAAAATCATGTTTTAGTGTCTCTGTATTCTGGAAGCCATTTTTTTTTATTTTTCAGGCGATTGTCTTATGTAGGGGCTCATTTTTTGCGGGATGACGTAATGGTGTGATTGGTACTATTTTGGGGTACATATGATTATGTGATCACTTTTTGTGATGTAAGGTGACCAAAATTGTTTTGTTTTAGCACAATTTTTTTTTACGGTGTTCAGTTGACGGGGTGGATCATGTGATATTTTTATAGAGCTGGTTGTTATGTACGTGGCGATACCCAATATGTCTGTTTTTCTTTTTCTTTTTTTTTATTCTATTTTTTAATGTGTTTTATTTTGGGAAATTGCTTTTTTCTATCTTGAAACTTTTTATTTTTGTCCCACTCTGGGACTTCAACTTCTGGGCTCTGATCCCCTCTGAAATGCATTATTATACATCTGTATTGTAATACAGGTTGGGCCATTTATATGGATACACCTTAATAAAATGGGAATGGTTGGTGATATTAACTTCCTGTTTGTGGCACATTAGTATATGTGAGGGGGGAAACTTTTCACGATGGGTGGTGACCATGGCGGCCATTTTGAAGTCGGCCATTTTGAATCCAACTTTTGTTTTTTCAATAGGAAGAGGGTCATGTGACACATTAAACTTATTGGGAATTTCACACGAAAAACAACGGTGTGCTTGGTTTTAACATAACTTTATTCTTTCATGAGTTATTTACAAGTTTCTGACCACTTATAAAATGTGTTCAATGTGCTGCCCATTGTGTTGGATTGTCAATGCAACCCTCTTCTCCCACTCTTCACACACTGATAGCAACACCGCAGGAGAAATGCTAGCACAGGCTTCCAGTATCCGTAGTTTCAGGTGCTGCACATCTCGTATCTTCACAGCATAGACAATTGCCTTCAGATGACCCCAAAGATAAAAGTCTAAGGGGGTCAGATGGGGAGACCTTGGGGGCCATTCAACTGGCCCACGACGACCAATCCACTTTCCAGGAAACTGTTCATCTAGGAATGCTCGGACCTGACACCCATAATGTGGTGGTGCACCATCTTGCTGGAAAAACTCAGGGAACGTGCCAGCTTCAGTGCATAAAGAGGGAAACACATCATCATGTAGCAATTTCGCATATCCAGTGGCCTTGAGGTTTCCATTGATGAAGAATGGCCCCACTATCTTTGTACCCCATATACCACACCAGTCTTGGAGGGATCTATCCAATGTGGGTTAGTGTCAGACCAATAGCGGTGGTTTTGTTTGTTGACTTCACCATTCACATAAAAGTTTGCCTCATCACTGAACAAAATCTTCTGCGTAAACTGAGGGTCCTGTTCCAATTTTTGTTTTGCCCATTCTGCAAATTCAGTGCGCCGATCTGGGTCATCCTCGTTGAGATGCTGCAGTAGCTGGAGTTTGTAAGGGTGCCATTTGTGAGTAGCTAATATCCGCCGAAGGGATGTTCGACTAATGCCCCTCTCCAGTGACATGCGGCGAGTGCTACGCTGTGGGCTCTTGCTGAATGAAGCTAGGACAGCCACTGATGTTTCTTCATTAGAGACAGATTTCATGCCTCCACATTTTGGCAAATCCAACCCTGAACCAGTTTCACGAAACTTAGCAAGCAGTTTGCTAACTGTAGCATGGGAGATGGGTGGTCTCGTAGGGTGTCTTGCATTGAAATCTGCTGCAATGACCCGGTTACTGCGTTCACCAGACATCAACACAATTTCTATCTGCTCCTCACGTGTTAACCTCGGCGACATTTCAATGGCTGTAAACAAAGAGAAACTTGTAAATAACTCATGAAAGAATAAAGTTACGTTAAAACCAAGCACACCATTGTTTTTCGTGTGAAATTCCCAATAAGTTTGATGTGTCACATGACCCTTTTCCTATTGAAAAAACAAAAGTTGGATTCAAAATGGCCGACTTCAAAATGGCCGCCATGGTCACCACCCATCTTGAAAAGTTTCCCCCCTCACATATACTAATGTGCCACAAACAGGAATTTAATATCACCAACCATTCCCATTTTATTAAGGTGTATCCATATAAATGGCCCACCCTGTACATTGCCTGTCAGCCTTTACACTGACAGAGAGCCCATGAGACCCAGCCTAAGGGGTTACGATGCCTATGGAAGGCATTGGGCTGCCTTCTCAGCCATCGGGTCGCCGTCACTGCAGCGCGGGCCCTGATGGGGATGCGGAGGGAACCCGAACCCTCTGCAAACCCCTTGCATGCCGCAGTCAGCTTTGACCGCGGCATACAAGGGATTAATATGCCAGCATCTGTGTTTTCATCGATGCCAGCGTATGCAGCAAGGGCTGTCAGAGACTGCCAGGTTCGTGCCGCTGATTGGGCGGATGCAGCTCCCGCACCCACCGGATCAGCCCGCCATAGCTGTACGGCGCTGGTCCTTAGGTCATGGATCCCAGCACCGTACATGTACGGTGGGGGTCCTCTACGGGTTCAAAAAGCTACCAATATGATTTGGAGTGGCTGGAGGAAACTCATGCTAAAACGGGCAAAACATCCACACTCCATGCAGATGTTACCCTTGGTGTAGATCAGGCATCCTCAAACTGCGGCCCTCCATCTGTTGTAAAACTACAACTCCCACAATGCTCTGCTGTAGGCTGATACCTGTAGGCTGCTCGGGCATGCTGGGAGTTGTAGTTTTGCAACAGCTGGAGGGCCGCAGTTTGAGGATGCCTGGTGTAGATTCTGTTCATCAGGACTTTAGGGTGGAGGTAATGAGGTCACTGCTGGGGGAGAGAACTAAGAAGAGGAGCAGTGGAAGAAACCTGTACTTTTTGGTCTGATGAATCAAAATCTGCAATATTTCTTACCATCCAGTACATTGTTATTATAAACAGTAGTTTTAGTTATCATTTAATATACATAACCGACCAAAAAAGATTACATTTGGGTGTTATAATACTGTTATCGTATCATTACACAACACCTTATACATTTAAAAGAAGAATATAGACATCATATGGATCCACAGGGTATATTCTTATATAACCAACCCACCAAATCATCTAAATAAACCTATAGTACACACATATACATCCAGTCACTCACATACAGTCATGTGAAAAAATTAGGACACCCTTTGAAAGCATGTGGTTTTTTGTAACATTTTTAATAAATGGTTATTTCATCTCCGTTTCAACAATACAGAGAGATTAAAGTAATCCAACTAAACAAAGAAAACTGAAGAAAAGTCTTTTCAAGATCTTCTGTAAATGTCATTCTACAAAAATGCCTATTCTAACTGAGGAAAAAGATAGGACACCCTCACATGTATTCCCTCTTAAATTGGCTCAGATCTCACACAGGTATATCACACCAGGTGCACATAATTAGTAGATCGTTACTCTGCATGTTGAATGAGGCTTGCCCTATTTAAACCTCAGACATTTAGTTTGGTGTGCTCCTGACTGTTGAAGTGAGAGTGAGCACCATGGTGAGAGCAAAAGAGCTGTCAGAGGACTTCAGAAAAAAGATTGTAGCAGCCTATGAGTCTGGGAAGGGATTTAAAAAGATCTCAAAAGATTTTGAAATCAGCCATTCCACTGTCCGGAAGATAGTCTACAAGTGGAGGGCTTTCAAAACAACTGCCAACATGCCCAGGACTGGTCGCCCCAGCAAGTTCACCCCAAGAGCAGACCGCAAGATGCTAAAAGAGGTATCCAAAAACCCTAAAGTGTCATCTCGAGAACTACAGCAGGCTCTGGCTACTGTTGATGTAGAAGTACATGCCTCTACAATCAGAAAGAGACTGTACAAGTTTAACTTGCATGGGAGGTGTGCAAGGAGGAAACCTTTGCTTTCCAAGAGAAACATCAAGGCCAGACTGACATTTGCCAGCGATAAAGTTGACAAAGACCAGGACTTCTGGAATAATGTTCTTTGGACAGATGAGTCCAAAATTGAATTATTTGGACACAACAGCAGAGGACATGTTTGGCGTAAACCAAACACAGCATTCCAAGAAAAGAACCTCATACCAACTGTGAAGCATGGAGGTGGAAGTGTCATGGTTTGGGGCTGCTTTGCTGCAGCAGGACCTGGTCAGCTCACCATCATAGAATCCACGATGAATTCTACTGTGTATCAGAAGGTGCTTGAAGAACATGTGAGACCATCAGTTAGAAAATTAAAGCTGAAGCGGAACTGGACCATGCAACATGACAATGACCCAAAACATACTAGTAAATCAACCAAAGATTGGCTGAAAAAGAAGAAATGGAGAGTCCTGGAATGGCCAAGTCAAAGTCCAGATTTGAATCCTATTGAGATGCTGTGGGGTGACTTGAAAAGGGCTGTACGTGCAAGAAACCCCTCAAACATCTCACAGCTGAAAAAGTTCTGCATTGAGGAGTGGGGTAAAATTTCCTCAGACCGATGTCGAAGACTGGTAGATGGCTACAAGAACCGTCTCACTGCAGTTATTTCAGCCAAAGGAGGTAACACTCGCTATTAGGGGCAAGGGTGTCCTATCTTTTTCCTCAGTTAGAATAGGCATTTTTGTAGAATGACATTTACAGAAGATCTTGAAAAGACTTTTCTTCAGTTTTCTTTGTTTAGTCGGATTACTTTAATCTCTCTGTATTGTTGAAACGGAGATGAAATAACAATTTATTAAAAATGTTACAAAAAACCACATGCTTTCAAAGGGTGTCCTAATTTTTTCACAAGACTGTATATCGCATTCAGATGCGTCCACCTCCCCTCACAATCCAAGGAAATAGGTCTAACTCATAAATCAGTAGTTTACTCAGCAGTGATGTCCGTCTCCAACCAGCGCTTCCTCACCTTTTCAAATTTATATGAACATTTCCTATTCATATACAATGTCTTTTATAGTGGAATATACCATATTAACTAGTTGGATCCAGTGCACCAGAGTAGGTACATCAGTCGCTTTCCAGGCCAGTATCACCACCTGTAACGATCAATGGGCTAAACCATACGTGCATTATCCTGGCAGACCCCTGTTTTTCACCCTTAAATTCCTATAAAAGGGATCTGGACTTCACTGAAGAGGAGCCAACAACGTCCAGGCTGCTACCTCCTGGAGTCGTCCTGGTGTGGTTGGCAGCTGACCCCCTGGGGTGAGAGACACCAAGTGATCAGACAAAACTCGTAGTCAGTAACAGGCCGAGGTCAAGGCAGAGTTTATGCAATTCTGAGAAACAGTCCAAAAGCCAAGGCAGGCGGCACAGGGTCAGTAAGGTGATCAGGCATGGGTCAGGTCAGACAGCAGAAGGTCAGAATCTGGTAATCAAGCAGAAGTCAGTACACAGCCAGACAACCAGATTATAGCTCCTTTTCTAGCAAGTTAGTAAACCTATTGCTCAGGCACAGATGGGACAAACAGTATATCATATATAGCAGAGCTGATTAACACATTAGAAGTAGCCGCACACAGAACCAAAGGATGATTAACCCATTCAATACTGCAGAATGAGGTGAGATTTAATAAAGAATATTTCCAATATATACACATACTCCCAGACCTGCTGCCGGAGCGCTGGGGGTATTTTTTTATTTTTTTTTAAACTCAATAATTCATACAAAACATTTTTTATAGAAATCTCATTGCTATTTTTCTTTATTTGGGCAGTAATATACCAGTGGAAATTAAATTCAAAATGCTTTCCTTCTGTAACATTAAGCACAGAGATAAAACTTCTATATAGCTAGTTACTTCTGCTTTGAGGGAATGATGTTATCTGGTAGTAAAATAGTTGTGACAAACTCCCCTCTTTTGAGGTTGCCACGGGTGCTTGGAGAGGACTACTTGCCAGCCTCTTACCCTGTGATTACTGTTCCATGGTGTATGCACCGGTTTTATGCAATAGCTGCATAGTTATATAAGTTCATGTATTTTGCTGTCTTTTGCTACCATGTGGCTAATGGAGTATTGCCCCTGTCCTTGGGAGATAAGTGGATCACTTATCAATTGTCTCCAGGACAAAAGACTGTGTAGAACTGGTTTTGGACAGAAAAGCCACTTTTGAACTCCTGGTCTAATTCATGCCATTATGGGATGTGTTACATGTCTATGTGTATTGTAAAGGGTGGGACATTGTATACGTTGAGTAGTGAGGTCTGTTCCATTGTCTCTCTGTGTGTATTGTAAAGGGTGGGACATTGTATACGTTGAGTAGTGATTTCTGTCCTATTGTCTCCCCATGTGTATTGGCGATTGCCCTCTGTCCTGAGAGATAATTGAATTACAACTCGGTTTTCTCCAGGACAGAGGGCAATGTGTATTCTCCTGCCTGGGTTGATTATGTTAACCATGGTGTACCATGATTATATCACAGGCAGAGGGGAGGAGTCTATGTGGGTTGTAACCTTTGTGTTATGGGTTAATGTATGTTTGTTATGGGTGTCTCCCTTGCATGGGAGCAGGGGATAAAAGCAATTGTATTTTTTGAATGTGGTTGCCTTCCAGTAAAGGATTTCTAGCATTCAGCTTTGGCTCATGTATAGACTTATTTGGCGATACCAACGATACTAGCGATTTATTGCTCTGTGGATTATTTGGCTGTGCTATTACATGGGAAGAAGGGAATACTGGACGGTGACACGGATGATACCGGCACAATAGTATATTGTAGAATTAGGGTAACAGTCTGGCATCTCTGTTTTTTTCTTGATAGAGGCAGATACAGATGCCTAACAGAAGAGCGTTGCACTTATCAGTGTAATGGAGTAACTCATTCCCTTCCCTCTCTGGCCGCAGTGATGTCTGACTGAGAGAGTTTAGCAAAACTGTCTGCTAATAGCCCAGAGAAAGGTGAAAGATGAAGAGCCAGGAGAGGAAGTAGAGTACACAAAGTGACTTCAGAAACGATACCCAGAAAATCATCCAGAGGGAATTTTTTTTTGCTATAGGCCTTAGGTCACCTGAGTAACAGGTTCTTTTTCCAAAGCTCCGCCCCTGAGATCAGTCTTTTTTAAATATGCTAATGAGCCATCAGATGCAATAAGGGCATCACCATTGCACTCGTTGCACCAGAGCTCCGATCCTTTCTCTCTCTCTTCTTTGATTGAAAATGCCAGGCGTCTCTTAGCAACTGTGAGAGCACTTTTTTGACGTCTGCATCTGGGTAAGTGCTCAGAAGCCGTAGCATATCCAAATCATGTGATCTTACCCGGCCCTGTGTTCTCGCTCATGCGCCACAGCTTCACATATCAGCGCAAGCGCTGTACAGCCATGATTATTGCGAGAGCCACAATCACCTGTACTGTGCGTGCGCAGTGACTTCCATCTCCACCCAGAAGAGACAGACCTTGGCGTCATCAGCACATGCACACTACAGGTGATTTCAGCCCCCGCGACAGTCAGGGCTGCACAGCGCATGCGCCGATATGCAAAGCTACTGAGTGAGAACACAGGGCCAGGTGAAATCACATCACTACTGCCTGGCCCTGTCCGTCAAAGTAAGGGGTACAACGAGAGAAACAGTGACACCTTCATTGCACCAAACGGCTGGTTTGCACATTGAGGAAAGGCTCATATCTCCGGAATGGAAGAAAAAACGTTTTACTGTATTCAATTAAAAAAATCTTTGATGGTAGTGTCCCTTTTTTTTTATTTTTATATAATTACAATATTAAATACATGTAATCACATTGGTGAAACTGAGATGGCTCTGATTGGTGGTTTGATTTGTTTCACGTTTGTTTGGTTGCCATTTGTCTTCCTGTGTAGTGATGATGAGTTTTATTCTAAAACAGGTAAAAAATATGAATATTTTACATAAAAATATGAATTTCACAAATGAAATAGAAGACAGGTAAAGTAACACTACTAGTAATGGTATACAGCCACACTAGGGTGTTTCATTTTGTAATGGGGAATTTTTTTTTTTACATTTTTGCAAACTTTGCTTACGCCCCGAGTCTCAGTGATGTAAAAGATATATATGCCAAATTGCAAGAAGATTGGATAATATTTAGAGTTTGCACACTTTGATCAGTTTTGTAAAAGTAGGGGAAAAAATATGATTTTTCAATGTTAATTACTTTTATTAGGAAAACTAAAAATCACAAGATTAAAATAATATTAAAACTAGACACTAAGACTTATAGGTAGTATGATCGGCAAAACATGTGTTATATTAATCAACTTTGAACGATGCAATCCCTTCTTTTGTTAGCTCGGTGACGACTTTTCTGTAATGTTTGACTACCCTCAACAAGAATTGTTTTTGTTGTTCGTCCCTGACCGATTTGTTAAACTTTTTTATCATAGCAATTCCTCTTTCTGCGGTATCATTGACCACCTTAAGAGCGTTCATATGGCTTCTTAGAGAATCACTGCCATATTCAGTCACCTCGTGGATCCCAAACAATTCAAAGAACGTCTTTGTTTTATTAGTAACAAAATGGCTCAGGTCTTTTCCTTCAAAAACTTGGTTTTTACCCTCTAATCGTTTCATTTCATTTTTCTTTGCGGGTTTGGTTTCAAAATTTTTAGTCATATTTTCCTTAACAGCCTGAGTAATACATTCGTCCAAAAAAAGCCAATCCTACGTTTGTTTCTGACAGATACAAAAGGTGTCTCTTAGCAACTGTGAGAGCACTTTTATTGACGTCTGCATCTTGGTCAGTGCTCAGAAGCCGTAGCATATCCAAATCATTCTTTGGAGCCCATCGACTTACAATTGCCTCGTGCAAAAAGCGAACATATATAAGGCTGACAAAATGTGCAACCCGTTTCATTCCTCTCAATTCTCGTTGAGGAATATTCAACTGTTTAGTGAAGAGGACAATTGTAAGTGCATATATTGCCTTTGCCATCCACCTTGCTTGAGGCAGAGCCCCTGGGATCCTGAAACTGAAGTAGTTTTTAGACCAACCTCCTCGGTACAGGAGTGAGAGTAGTAATAAAAGTGATCAATGTGTGCAACCCCTAAATATTATCCAATCTTCTTGAAATTTGGCATATATATCTTTTACATCACTGAGACTCGGGGAGTCATATGAAAATCACATCTTTGGAAAAATGAAACACCCTAAGCCGCACCTTCCATAGGTGTTCATTGTCCTTAATGTTTGCTTTAAGGTTTCCATTTATCCAACATGGAGGACAGATGTGAAGTGGGACAGCACGCCACCGCTCTTCCTGGACCCCCTGCCGCCTCCATCCGTTCTGTTCAGAGGGAAGAAAAAGAAGTCTCACGCCGAGAGGAGTATGACATCTGTGGAAAAGCATATCCAGGAGCTGCGGAAGAAGCAGAGCAGCATCGACCAGTCAGTTTTACATCAAGTCTATATATAGGGGGTCATTTATCAAATCACATGTGTCAGTTTTGTCATCTAGAAAAGTCACAACTGCGACATTTCATGATCCCCGCCACTTTCCACAGTAGTCTATGTTTAAGAGCTAAAAGTGAGATTAGACCTGGATTATGGCTCATTTTCTATGTGCAACTTTTACGTCACACCCCCCTGGTCTACATACAGTCCTGATCAAAAGTTTAAGACCATTTGAAAAATGGCAAAAAAATCATATTTTACATTGTTGGACCTTAACAAGGTTCCAAGTAGAGCTTCAACATGCAACAAGAAGAAATGGGAGTGTCACTACCAAAGCTTTGAGACGTTCTCACAGCTCTGTTTCTCCACCCCTGTGATGATGTCACTACTAGAGTAAGGAGGAGTTCTCACTGCTCTGTTTCTCCGCCCCTGTGATGAAGTCTTTACTCTCTGTTTCCTTCCTCCCAGCTGTTCCTTCTGCAGTTGATTTCCCTGTCTTTAAATCACCCCTTCTCCTATTGTAGGGCGTGGATTATATTTCTCATTTCAGTTGTAGCTGTTGCTTGAGTATCTTCACTTGTAGCTATCAGTTCACTGGACCTGTGTTCTGCTGCAGCAAGCACTCCGGATATTGCCAGCTGTCCTTGCATCCGTCTTCTCTGCGGCTGCAGCACCTTCAGCTAAGTGTGCAGACATTGTTGTGTACCTGGTTATTTTCTGACTGGATCTGAGGTGGCCACGGTTCCCTCCATATACTGAGCAGGGCACCGGTGGCCGTGCCCCTTCCACTATTGTAGGGGTTACAGTGGTCATCAGTCTTAGGTACGTGGGCACGCCTCGTTCCGCCATTTGGATCCGGGCATGTGCTTTAGCAGCATAGGGAGAGCTTTGAGGGTCTGACAGGGGTCACCCTTTATCCTCCCTAGTTTGGGTCCGGTCAGTAGCTCTTTTTACTGTGTTACTCTTGTTGCTCACATACAGCCGTGACATTATAATCCACCAAAACCGTCCTTTTTTTACATTGATCCGCTTTCTGGCCTGGTTGACCGCATGCAGGGTCTTTCTTTGGAAGTAGCGGATCTCCGTCAATCTATGACTCAGCTCCAAGCATTGGGCTCTGCTCCGGCTCATGGAGTCTGTTGCGAGCCAAAGGTCTCACTTCCGGAGACGTTCTCCGGGGGCAGTGAGAATTTTGTTCGCTTCAGAGAGGCATGCAAACTCCATTTTTGCTTGTGTCCCCATTCCTCTGGTAATGAAGAGCAGAGGGGGAGGATTGTCATCTCCCTGCTCAGGGGTAATGCTCAGACTTGGGCTTTTTCGCTGCCATCAGGGGATCCCTCCCTTCGATCCGTGGAGAGATTTTTTGTGGCCCTGGGGCAGATATATGATGACCCGGACCGTGTTGCTCTGGCCGAATCTAACTTACGTGTTTTATGCCAGAACAAACTGTCTGCGGAGCTTTATTGTTCTGAATTTCGGAGATGGGCAGCTGATTCAGGTTGGAATGATGCTGCACTCCGGAGTCAGTTCTGTCATGGTCTCTCAGAGAGATTGAAAGATGCGTTTGCTTTCCATGAGAGACCAACGTCCTTAGAGTCTGCCATGTCATTGGCGGTACGCCTTGACAGGCGTCTAAGAGAAAGAAACAAGACCTCTGTGTCCAGCCATTGTCAGTCTAGGGGAAATGGTGCGGACTCATTCAGAGTGCAGGGGTCTCATCCTGTCTCGCTCCCCTCTGAGGAGGAGCCCATGCAGCTAGGTCGACTTGCCCCTGATAAAAGAGGATTTAGTCCTCAGAGTATGGTGTGTTTTTGTTGTGGGGGCATAGGTCATTTGGCAAATGTTTGTCCGTCTAGGAGATTCTTGAACTGTACTAAGAGCGATGATAAGAGAAAAACCTCAAAAGGTAAATCATCAAGTTCTGCTTCATCTGCTACTTTGGGCAAAGTTGATGTAGGAATTGATGCTTTTCCTCTGACCTGCAGTTCCCGTTTTCTCCTGTCTGCCAGGGTGGCGCTAGAGAGCAAGGTCATTTCTTGTGAGATTTTTGTCGATAGTGGAGCGGCCGTCAATCTTATTGACACTCAATTTGTAGCCATGCATGGTTTTCAGGTTTGCACATTAGAAAAGGATATACCTGTTTTTGCTATTGACTCTGCTCCACTCTCACAGAGATCTCTGAAGGGCATTGTTCACAATATCCAGCTAGCTGTAGGTGACACTCATGTGGAGGATATATCTTGTTTTGTCCTTAACGGATTGCCTTCTCCTCTAGTTTTGGGGTTACCCTGGCTCACTAGACATAACCCCACTATTGATTGGCAAGGAAGGCAAATAAATGAGTGGAGTGACTTTTGTAGAGAGAATTGTCTCACAGCGACTTTTGCAGAGGTGTCTACTAAAACTGTGCCATCATTTCTCTCTGATTTCTCGGACGTGTTTTCCGAGAGCGGTGTTCAGGAGCTACCTCCTCACCGGGAGTTTGACTGTCCCATTAACCTCATTCCCGGCGCCAAGCTGCCAAAAGCACGCCTCTACAATCTCTCACAACCGGAAAGAATCGCAATGCGAACTTATATCTCCGAGAGTCTCGATAAGGGGCATATTCGTCCCTCAAAGTCACCTGTGGCCGCGTTTTTTTTTTTTTGTTAAAAAAAAAGATGGCTCTCTGAGACCTTGCCTAGATTTTAGGGAGCTGAACCGTATCACGATTCGCGATCCCTATCCCCTTCCTCTGATCCCGGACCTCTTCAACCAAATTGTTGGGGCCAAGGTATTTTCCAAATTGGATTTGAGAGGCGCGTACAACCTGGTCAGGATCAGAGAAGGGGATGAATGGAAAACGGCCTTTAATACCCCTAACGGGCATTTCGAGAATCTCGTTATGCCTTTCGGCCTGATGAATGCTCCGGCCGTCTTTCAGCATTTTGTTAATAGTATTTTCTACCATTTAATGGGGAAATTTGTATTGGTGTATCTTGATGATATTTTGATTTTTTCCCCTGATGTTCAGACCCATCAGGATCATCTTTTTCAGGTTCTGCAGATTCTGCGGGAAAATAAATTGTACGCCAAGCTGGAGAAATGTCTTTTTATGGTATCGGAGATTCAATTTCTGGGTTTTCTCCTCTCTGCTTCTGGTTTTCGCATGGATCCGGAGAAGGTCCGTGCTGTACTTGAGTGGGAGCTTCCTGAGAATCAGAAGGCATTGATGCGCTTTCTGGGTTTTGCGAACTATTACAGAAAGTTCATTTTGAATTATTCCTCTGTTGTCAAACCCTTTACTGACATGACAAAAAAGGGGGCGGATTTTTCCTCTTGGTCGGAGGAGGCGCTTGCAGCCTTTTCTAAGATTAAAGAGAGTTTTGCGTCTGCTCCCGTCTTGGTGCATCCCGATGTTTCCTTGCCTTTTATTGTTGAGGTGGATGCTTCCGAGGTGGGTGTGGGTGCAGTTTTGTCCCAGGGCCCTTCTCCTGCCAAATGGCGACCCTGTGCCTTTTTCTCTAAAAAACTCTCCCCGGCAGAGAAAAACTATGATGTGGGAGATAGGGAGTTGTTGGCCATCAAGTTGGCTTTCGAGGAATGGCGCCATTGGTTGGAGGGGGCCAGGCACTCTATCACCGTTTTTACCGACCATAAGAATCTGGCATACTTGGAGTCGGCCAGGCGTATGAATCCGAGACAGGCCAGATGGTCTCTGTTCTTCTCCAGATTCAATTTTGTCGTTACATTCCGACCTGGGATCAAAAATGTGAAGGCTGATGCTCTCTCTCGCTGTTTTCCGGGAGGAGGAAACTCCGGGGACCCGGGTCCCATTTTGGCGGAGGGGGTAGTTGTTTCTGCTCTATATTCCGATTTGGAGGCCGAGGTCCAGGCTGCCCAGACTGAGGCACCTGCCCGTTGTCCTTCTGGGAAGTTATTCGTGCCTCCTGAGCTACGTCACAAACTCTTCAAGGAGCATCATGATACGGTTCTTGCTGGTCACCCCGGGAGTAGAGCCACGGTAGATCTCATTGCTCGGAGATTTTGGTGGCCGGCTCTTCGTAAGTCGGTGGAGGGTTTTGTGGCTGCTTGTGAGACGTGCGCTCGCGCTAAGGTCCCTCGTTCACGGCCTTCAGGTTCCCTTCTCCCGTTACCCATACCTTCCCGTCCTTGGACACACCTGTCCATGGACTTTATCACGGATCTTCCTCGTTCCTCGGGGAAGTCGGTGATCCTGGTGGTGGTGGACCGTTTTAGCAAGATGGCTCATTTCGTACCTTTCCCTGGTTTACCCAATGCTAAAACGTTGGCGCAAGCTTTTGTCGACCATATTGTTCAATTGCACGGCATTCCCTCTGATATTGTTTCCGATAGAGGCACGCAGTTTGTGTCCAGGTTCTGGAAGGCTTTCTGTTCTCGCCTGGGGGTTCGGCTGTCCTTCTCTTCTGCTTTTCACCCGCAGTCGAATGGTCAGACTGAGCGCCTCAATCAGAATCTGGAGACATATTTGCGCTGTTTTGTGGCAGAGAACCAGGAGGATTGGTGTTCATTTCTCCCTCTTGCTGAGTTTGCTCTGAACAACCGTCGTCAGGAATCTTCTGATAAGTCACCATTCTTTGGTGCATATGGGTTCCATCCGCAGTTTGGGACATTCTCGGGAGGGGCTCTTTCTGGTTTACCTGAGGAGGAGAGATTTTCCTTGTCTTTGTCTACCATTTGGCAAAAGATTCAGAGTAATCTTAGAAAGATGAGTGAGAAGTATAAGCGTGTGGCTGATAAGAGACGTGTGCCTGGTCCGGACCTGAATGTGGGTGATCTGGTGTGGTTGTCTACAAGAAATATTAAACTGAAGGTTCCCTCCTGGAAATTGGGTCCCAAGTTTATTGGGCCTTATAAAATCTTGTCAGTCATCAATCCTGTTGCCTTCCGTCTTGATCTTCCACGGGTTTGGAAGATACATAATGTATTTCACAGATCTCTCTTAAAACCATATGTCCAGCCCACGGTACCCTCCTCTTTGCCTCCTCCTCGATTTTGGTTGATGGCAATCTGGAGTTTGAGGTTTCCAGAATTGTGGACTCTCGCATTGTCCGCGGTTCTCTTCAGTACCTCGTTCATTGGAAGGGTTATGGTCCTGAGGAGAGGATGTGGGTTCCGGTGTCGGACATTAAAGCCACTCGCCTCATCAGGGCATTTCATAGGGCTCATCCTGAGAAGGTGGGTCCTGGGTGTCCGGAGTCCACCCGTAGAGGGGGGGGTACTGTCACTACCAGAGCTTTGAGACGTTCTCACAGCTCTGTTTCTCCACCCCTGTGATGATGTCACTACTAGAGTAAGGAGGAGTTCTCACTGCTCTGTTTCTCCACCCCTGTGATGAAGTCTTTACTCTCTGTTTCCTTCCTCCCAGCTGTTCCTTCTGCAGTTGATTTCCCTGTCTTTAAATCACCCCTTCTCCTATTGTAGGGCGTGGATTATATTTCTCATTTCAGTTGTAGCTCTTGCTTGAGTATCTTCACTTGTAGCTATCAGTTCACTGGACCTGTGTTCTGCTGCAGCAAGCACTCCGGATATTGCCAGCTGTCCTTGGATCCGTCTTCTCTGCGGCTGCAGCACCTTCAGCTAAGTGTGCAGACATTGTTGTGTACCTGGTTATTTTCTGACTGGATCTGAGGTGGCCACGGTTCCCTCCATATACTGAGCAGGTGTCACGGCTGTATGTGAGCAACACTAGTATACACAGTAAAAGAGCTACTGACCGGACCCAAACTAGGGAGGATAAAGGGTGACCCCTGTCAGACCCTCAAAGCTCTCCCTATTCTGCTAAAGCACATGCCCGGATCCAAATGGCGGAACGAGGCATGCCCACGTGCCTAAGACTGATGACCACTGTAACCCCTACAATAGTGGAAGGGGCACGGCCACCAGTGCCCTACTCAGTATATGGAGGGAACCGTGGCCACCTCAGATCCAGTCAGAAAATAATCAGGTACACAACAATGTCTGTACACTTAGCTGAAGGTGTTGCAGCCGCAGAGAAGACGGATCCAAGGACAGCTGGCAATATCCGGAGTGCTTGCTGCAGCAGAACACAGGTCCAGTGAACTGATAGCTACAAGTGAAGATACTAAAGCAAGAGCTACAACTGAAATGAGAACTATAATCCACGCCCTACAATAGGAGGAGGGGTGATATAAAGAGAGGGAAATCAAACGCATGAGGAACAGCTGGGAGGAAGGAAACCAAAAGTAAACAGAACAGTGAGAACTCCTCCCAGCTCTAGTAGTGACATCATCACAGGGGTGGAGAAACAGAGCTGTGAGAACGTCCCAAAGCTCTGGTAGTGACAGTACCCCCCCCTCTACGGGTGGACTCCGGACACCCAGGACCCACCTTCTCAAGATGAGCCCAATGAAATGCCCTGATGAGGCGAGTGGCTTTAATGTCCGACACCGGAACCCACATCCTATCCTCAGGACCATAACCTTTCCAATGAACGAGGTACTGAAGAGAACCGCGGACAATGCGAGAGTCCACAATTCTGGAAACCTCAAACTCCAGATTGCCATCAACCAAAATCGGAGGAGGAGGCAAAGAGGAGGGTACCGTGGGCTGGACATATGGTTTTAAGAGAGATCTGTGAAATACATTATGTATCTTCCAAACCGTGGAAGATCAAGACGGAAGGCAACAGGATTGATGACTGACAAGATTTTATAAGGCCCAATAAACTTGGGACCCAATTTCCAGAAGGGAACCTTCAGTTTAATATTTCTTGTAGACTCCCACACCAGATCACCCACATTCAGGTCCGGACCAGGCACACGTCTCTTATCAGCCACACGCCTATACCTCTCACTCATCTTTTTAAGATTACTCTGAATCTTTTGCCAAATGGAAGACAAAGGCGAGGAAAATCTCTCCTCCTCAGGTAAACCAGAAAGAGCCCCTCCCGAGAATGTCCCAAACTGCGGATGGAACCCATATGCACCAAAGAATGGTGACTTATCAGAAGATTCCTGACGACGGTTGTTCAGAGCAAACTCAGCAAGAGGGAGAAATGAACACCAATCCTCCTGGTTCTCTGCCACAAAACAGCGCAAATATGTCTCCAGATTCTGATTGAGGCGCTCAGTCTGACCATTCGACTGCGGGTGAAAAGCAGAAGAGAAGGACAGCCGAACCCCCAGGCGAGAACAGAAAGCCTTCCAGAACCTGGACACAAACTGCGTGCCTCTATCGGAAACAATATCAGAGGGAATGCCGTGCAATTGAACAATATGGTCGACAAAAGCTTGCGCCAACGTTTTAGCATTGGGTAAACCAGGAAAGGTACGAAATGAGCCATCTTGCTAAAACGGTCCACCACCACCAGGATCACCGACTTCCCCGAGGAACGAGGAAGATCCGTGATAAAGTCCATGGACAGGTGTGTCCAAGGACGGGAAGGTATGGGTAACGGGAGAAGGGAACCTGAAGGCCGTGAACGAGGGACCTTAGCGCGAGCGCACGTCTCACAAGCAGCCACAAAACCCTCCACCGACTTACGAAGAGCCGGCCACCAAAATCTCCGAGCAATGAGATCTACCGTGGCTCTACTCCCGGGGTGACCAGCAAGAACCGTATCATGATGCTCCTTAAAGAGTTTGTGACGTAGCTCAGGAGGCACGAATAACTTCCCAGAAGGACAACGGGCAGGTGCCTCAGTCTGGGCAGCCTGGACCTCGGCCTCCAAATCGGAATATAGAGCAGAAACAACTACCCCCTCCGCCAAAATGGGACCCGGGTCCTCTGAGTTTCCTCCTCCCGGAAAACAGCGAGAGAGAGCATCAGCCTTCACATTTTTTATCCCAGGTCGGAATGTAACAACAAAATTTAATCTGGAGAAGAACAGAGACCATCTGGCCTGTCTCGGATTCATACGCCTGGCCGACTCCAAGTATGCCAGATTCTTATGGTCGGTAAAAACGGTGATAGGGTGCCTGGCCCCCTCCAACCAATGGCGCCATTCCTCGAAAGCCAACTTGATGGCCAACAACTCCCTATCTCCCACATCATAGTTTCTCTCTGCCGGGGAGAGTTTTTTAGAGAAAAAGGCACAGGGTCGCCATTTGGCAGGAGAAGGGCCCTGGGACAAAACTGCACCCACACCCACCTCGGAAGCATCCACCTCAACAATAAAAGGTAAGGAAACATCGGGATGCACCAAGACGGGAGCAGACGCAAAACTCTCTTTAATCTTAGAAAAGGCTGCAAGTGCCTCCTCCGACCAAGAGGAAAAATCCGCCCCCTTTTTTGTCATGTCAGTAAGGGGTTTGACAACAGAGGAATAATTCAAAATGAACTTTCTGTAATAGTTCGCAAAACCCAGAAAGCGCATCAATGCCTTCTGATTCTCAGGAAGCTCCCACTCAAGTACAACACGGACCTTCTCCGGATCCATGCGAAAACCAGAAGCAGAGAGGAGAAAACCCAGAAATTGAATCTCCGATACCATAAAAAGACATTTCTCCAGCTTGGCGTACAATTTATTTTCCCGCAGAATCTGCAGAACCTGAAAAAGATGATCCTGATGGGTCTGAACATCAGGGGAAAAAATCAAAATATCATCAAGATACACCAATACAAATTTCCCCATTAAATGGTAGAAAATACTATTAACAAAATGCTGAAAGACGGCCGGAGCATTCATCAGGCCGAAAGGCATAACGAGATTCTCGAAATGCCCGTTAGGGGTATTAAAGGCCGTTTTCCATTCATCCCCCTCTCTGACCCTGACCAGGTTGTACGCGCCTCTCAAATCCAATTTGGAAAACACCTTGGCCCCAACAATTTGGTTGAAGAGGTCCGGGATCAGAGGAAGGGGATAGGGATCGCGAATCGTGATACGGTTCAGCTCCCTAAAATCTAGGCAAGGTCTCAGAGAGCCATCTTTTTTTTTAACAAAAAAAAACCCGCGGCCACAGGTGACTTTGAGGGACGAATATGCCCCTTATCGAGACTCTCGGAGATATAAGTTCGCATTGCGATTCTTTCCGGTTGTGAGAGATTGTAGAGGCGTGCTTTTGGCAGCTTGGCGCCGGGAATGAGGTTAATGGGACAGTCAAACTCCCGGTGAGGAGGTAGCTCCTGAACACCGCTCTCGGAAAACACGTCCGAGAAATCAGAGAGAAATGATGGCACAGTTTTAGTAGACACCTCTGCAAAAGTCGCTGTGAGACAATTCTCTCTACAAAAGTCACTCCACTCATTTATTTGCCTTCCTTGCCAATCAATAGTGGGGTTATGTCTAGTGAGCCAGGGTAACCCCAAAACTAGAGGAGAAGGCAATCCGTTAAGGACAAAACAAGATATATCCTCCACATGAGTGTCACCTACAGCTAGCCGGATATGTGAACAATGCCCTTCAGAGATCTCTGTGAGAGTGGAGCAGAGTCAATAGCAAAAACAGGTATATCCTTTTCTAATGTGCAAACCTGAAAACCATGCATGGCTACAAATTGAGTGTCAATAAGATTGACGGCCGCTCCACTATCGACAAAAATCTCACAAGAATGACTTTGCTCTCTAGCGCCACCCTGGCAGACAGGAGAAAACGGGAACTGCAGGTCAGAGGAAAAGCATCAATTCCTACATCAACTTTGCCCAAAGTAGCAGATGAAGCAGAATTTGATGATTTACCTTTTGAGGTTTTTCTCTTATTATCGCTCTTAGTACAGTTCAAGAATCTCCTAGAGGGACAAACATTTGCCAAATGACCTATGCCCCCACAACAAAACACACCATACTCTGAGGACTAAATCCTCTTTTATCAGGGGCAAGTCGACCTAGCTGCATGGGCTCCTCCTCAGAGGGGAGCGAGACAGGATGAGGCCCCTGCACACTGAATGAGTCCGCACCACTGCCCCTAGACTGACAATGGCTGGACAGAGAGGTCTCGTTTCTTTCTCTTAGACGCCTGTCAAGGCGTACCGCCAATGACATGGCAGACTCTAAGGACGTTGGTCTCTCATGGAAAGCAAACGCATCTTTCAATCTCTCTGAGAGACCATGACAGAACTGACTCCGGAGTGCAGCATCATTCCAACCCGAATCAGCTGCCCATCTCCGAAATTCAGAACAATAAAGCTCCGCAGACAGTTTGTTCTGGCATAAAACACGTAAGTTAGATTCGGCCAGAGCAACACGATCCGGATCATCATAAATCTGCCCCAGGGCCACAAAAAATCTTTCCACGGATCGAAGGGAGGGATCCCCTGATGGCAGCGAAAAAGCCCAAGTCTGAGCATTACCCCTGAGCAGGGAGATGACAATCCTCACCCTCTGCTCTTCCTTACCAGAGGAGTGGGGACACAAGCAAAAATGGAGTTTGCATGCCTCTCTGAAGCGAACAAAATTCTCACTGCCCCCGGAGAACGTTTCCGGAAGTGAGACCTTTGGCTCGCAACAGACTCCATGAGCCGGAGCAGAGCCCAATGCTTGAAGCTGAGTCATAGATTGACGGAGATCCGCTACTTCCAAAGAAAGACCCTCAATGCGGTCAACCAGGCCAGAAAGCGGATCCATGTCAAAAAAGGACGGTTTTGGTGGATTATAATGTCACGGCTGTATGTGAGCAACACTAGTATACACAGTAAAAGAGCTACTGACCGGACCCAAACTAGGGAGGATAAAGGGTGACCCCTGTCAGACCCTCAAAGCTCTCCCTATTCTGCTAAAGCACATGCCCGGATCCAAATGGCGGAACGAGGCATGCCCACGTGCCTAAGACTGATGACCACTGTAACCCCTACAATAGTGGAAGGGGCACGGCCACCGGTGCCCTACTCAGTATATGGAGGGAACCGTGGCCACCTCAGATCCAGTCAGAAAATAATCAGGTACACAACAATGTCTGTACACTTAGCTGAAGGTGTTGCAGCCGCAGAGAAGACGGATCCAAGGACAGCTGGCAATATCCGGAGTGCTTGCTGCAGCAGAACACAGGTCCAGTGAACTGATAGCTACAAGTGAAGATACTAAAGCAAGAGCTACAACTGAAACGAGAACTATAATCCACGCCCTACAATAGGAGGAGGGGTGATATAAAGAGAGGGAAATCAAACGCATGAGGAACAGCTGGGAGGAAGGAAACCAAAAGTAAACAGAACTCCTCCCAGCTCTAGTAGTGACATCATCACAGGGGTGGAGAAACAGAGCTGTGAGAACGTCCCAAAGCTCTGGTAGTGACAGCAGGGCACCGGTGGCCGTGCCCCTTCCACTATTGTAGGGGTTACAGTGGTCATCAGTCTTAGGTACGTGGGCATGCCTCGTTCCGCCATTTGGATCCGGGCATGTGCTTTAGCAGCATAGGGAGAGCTTTGAGGGTCTGACAGGGGTCACCCTTTATCCTCCCTAGTTTGGGTCCGGTCAGTAGCTCTTTTTACTGTGTTACTCTTGTTGCTCACATACAGCCGTGACATTATAATCCACCAAAACCGTCCTTTTTTGACATGGATCCGCTTTCTGGCCTGGTTGACCGCATGCAGGGTCTTTCTTTGGAAGTAGCGGATCTCCGTCAATCTATGACTCAGCTCCAAGCATTGGGCTCTGCTCCGGCTCATGGAGTCTGTTGCGAGCCAAAGGTCTCACTTCCGGAGACGTTCTCCGGGGGCAGTGAGAATTTTGTTCGCTTCAGAGAGGCATGCAAACTCCATTTTTGCTTGTGTCCCCATTCCTCTGGTAATGAAGAGCAGAGGGTGAGGATTGTCATCTCCCTTCTCAGGGGTAATGCTCAGACTTGGGCTTTTTCGCTGCCATCAGGGGATCCCTCCCTTCGATCCGTGGAGAGATTTTTTGTGGTCTTGGGGCAGGTATATGATGACCTGGATCGTGTTGCTCTGGCCGAATCTAACTTACGTGTTTTATGCCAGAACAAACTGTCTGCGGAGCTTTATTGTTCTGAATTTCGGAGATGGGCAGCTGATTCAGGTTGGAATGATGCTGCACTCCGGATTCAGTTCTGTCATGGTCTCTCAGAGAGATTGAAAGATGCGTTTGCTTTCCATGAGAAACCAACGTCCTTAGAGTCTGCCATGTCATTGGCGGTACGCCTTGTCAGGCGTCTAAGAGAAAGAAACAAGACCTCTCTGTCCAGCCATTGTCAGTCTAGGGGAAATGGTGCGGACTCATTCAGAGTGCAGGGGTCTCATCCTGTCTCGCTCCCCTCTGAGGAGGAGCCCATGCAGCTAGGGCGACTTGCCCCTGATAAAAGAGGATTTAGTCCTCAGAGTATGGTGTGTTTTTCTTGTGGGGGCATAGGTCATTTGGCAAATGTTTGTCCGTCTAGGAGATTCTTGAACTGTACTAAGAGCGATAATAAGAGAAAAACCTTAAAAGGTAAATCATCAAGTTCTGCTTCATCTGCTACTTTGGGCAAAGTTGATGTAGGAATTGATGCTTTTCCTCTGACCTGCAGTTCCCGTTTTCTCCTGTCTGCCAGGGTGGCGCTAGAGAGCAAGGTCATTTCTTGTGAGATTTTTGTCGATAGTGGAGCGGCCATCAATCTTATTGACACTCAATTTGTAGCCATGCATGGTTTTTAGGTTTGCACATTAGAAAAGGATATACCTGTTTTTGCTATTGACTCTGCTCCACTCTCACAGAGATCTCTGAAGGGCATTGTTCACAATATCCGGCTAGCTGTAGGTGACACTCATGTGGAGGATATATCTTGTTTTGTCCTTAACGGATTGCCTTCTCCTCTAGTTTTGGGGTTACCCTGGCTCACTAGACATAACCCCACTATTGATTGGCAAGGAAGGCAAATAAATGAGTGGAGTGACTTTTGTAGAGAGAATTGTCTCACAGCGACTTTTGCAGAGGTGTCTACTAAAACTGTGCCATCATTTCTCTCTGATTTCTCGGACGTGTTTTCCGAGAGCGGTGTTCAGGAGCTACCTCCTCACCGGGAGTTTGACTGTCCCATTAACCTCATTCCCAGCGCCAAGCTGCCAAAAGCACGCCTCTACAATCTCTCACAACCGGAAAGAATCGCAATGCGAACTTATATCTCCGAGAGTCTCGATAAGGGGCATATTCGTCAGATTCTGCGGGAAAATAAATTGTACGCCAAGCTGGAGAAATGTCTTTTTATGGTATCGGAGATTCAATTTCTGGGTTTTCTCCTCTCTGCTTCTGGTTTTCGCATGGATCCGGAGAAGGTCCGTGCTGTACTTGAGTGGAAGCTTCCTGAGAATCAGAAGGCATTGATGCGCTTTCTGGGTTTTGCGAACTATTACAGAAAGTTCATTTAGAATTATTCCTCTGTTGTCAAACCCCTTACTGACATGACAAAAAAGGGGGCGGATTTTTCCTCTTGGTCGGAGGAGGCGCTTGCAGCCTTTTCTATAATTAAAGAGAGTTTTGCGTCTGCTCCCGTCTTGGTGCATCCCGATGTTTCCTTGCCTTTTATTGTTGAGGTGGATGCTTCCAAGGTGGGTGTGGGTGCAGTTTTGTCCCAGGGCCCTTCTCCTGCCAAATGGCGACCCTGTGCCTTTTTCTCTAAAAAACTCTCCCCGGCAGAGAGAAACTATGATGTGGGAGATAGGGAGTTGTTGGCCATCAAGTTGGCTTTCGAGGAATGGCGCCATTGGTTGGAGGGGGCCAGGCACCCTATCACCGTTTTTACCGACCATAAGAATCTGGCATACTTGGAGTCGGCCAGGCGTATGAATCCGAGACAGGCCAGATGGTCTCTGTTCTTCTCCAGATTCAATTTTGTCGTTACATTCCGACCTGGGATCAAAAATGTGAAGGCTGATGCTCTCTCTCGCTGTTTTCCGGGTGGAGGAAACTCCGAGGACCCGGGTCCAATTTTGGCGGAGGGGGTAGTTGTTTCTGCTCTATATTCCGATTTGGAGGCCGAGGTCCAGGCTGCCCAGACTGAGGCACCTGCCCGTTGTCCTTCTGGGAAGTTGTTCGTGCCTCCTGAGCTACGTCACAAACTCTTCAAGGAGCATCATGATACGGTTCTTGCTGGTCACCCCGGGAGTAGAGCCACGGTAGATCTCATTGCTCGGAGATTTTGGTGGCCAGCTCTTCGTAAGTCGGTGGAGGGTTTTGTGGCTGCTTGTGAGACGTGCGCTCGCGCTAAGGTCCCTCGTTCACGGCCTTCAGGTTCCCTTCTCCCGTTACCCATACCTTCCCGTCCTTGGACACACCTGTCCATGGACTTTATCACGGATCTTCCTCGTTCCTCGGGGAAGTCGGTGATCCTGGTGGTGGTGGACTGTTTTAGCAAGATGGCTCATTTCGTACCTTTCCCTGGTTTACCCAATGCTAAAACGTTGGCGCAAGCTTTTGTCGACCATATTGTTAAATTGCACGGCATTCCCTCTGATATTGTTTCCGATAGAGGCACGCAGTTTGTGTCCAGGTTCTGAAAGGCTTTCTGTTCTCGCCTGGGGGTTCA
The DNA here is from genome assembly GCF_905171765.1 of Bufo bufo. Classification (NCBI taxonomy): domain Eukaryota; kingdom Metazoa; phylum Chordata; class Amphibia; order Anura; family Bufonidae; genus Bufo; species Bufo bufo. Next base: position 835,784,421 of record NC_053389.1, on the reverse strand, counting down.
GCTGTCCTTCTCTTCTGCTTTTCACCCGCAGTCGAATGGTCAGACTGAGCGCCTCAATCAGAATCTGGAGACATATTTGCGCTGTTTTGTGGCAGAGAACCAGGAGGATTGGTGTTCATTTCTCCCTCTTGCTGAGTTTGCTCTGAACAACCGTCGTCAGGAATCTTCTGATAAGTCACCATTCTTTGGTGCATATGGGTTCCATCCACAGTTTGGGACATTCTCGGGAGGGGCTCTTTCTGGTTTACCTGAGGAGGAGAGATTTTCCTCGTCTTTGTCTACCATTTGGCAAAAGATTCAGAGTAATCTTAGAAAGATGAGTGAGAAGTATAAGCGTGTGGCTGATAAGAGACGTGTGCCTGGTCCGGACCTGAATGTGGGTGATCTGGTGTGGTTGTCTACAAGAAATATTAAACTGAAGGTTCCCTCCTGGAAATTGGGTCCCAAGTTTATTGGGCCTTATAAAATCTTGTCACTCATCAATCCTGTTGCCTTTCGTCTTGATCTTCCATGGGTTTGGAAGATACAAAATGTATTTCACAGATCTCTCTTAAAACCATATGTTCAGCCCACGGTACCCTCATCTTTGCCTCCTCCTCCGATTTTGGTTGATGGCAATCTGGAGTTTGAGGTTTCCAGAATTGTGGACTCTCGCATTGTCCGCGGTTCTCTTCAGTACCTCGTTCATTGGAAGGGTTATGGTCCTGAGGATAGGATGTGGGTTCCGGTGTCGGACATTAAAGCCACTCGTCTCATCAGGGCATTTCATAGGGCTCATCCTGAGAAGGTGGGTCCTGGGTGTCCGGAGTCCACCCGTAGAGGGGGGGGGTACTGTCACTACCAGAGCTTTGAGACGTTCTCACAGCTCTGTTTCTCCACCCCTGTGATGATGTCACTACTAGAGTAAGGAGGAGTTCTCACTGCTCTGTTTCTCCGCCCCTGTGATGAAGTCTTTACTCTCTGTTTCCTTCCTCCTATTGTAGGGCGTGGATTATATTTCTCATTTCAGTTGTAGCTCTTGCTTGAGTATCTTCACTTGTAGCTATCAGTTCACTGGACCTGTGTTCTGCTGCAGCAAGCACTCCGGATATTGCCAGCTGTCCCTTGGATCCGTCTTCTCTGCGGCTGCAGCACCTTCAGCTAAGTGTGCAGACATTGTTGTGTACCTGGTTATTTTCTGACTGGATCTGAGGTGGCCACGGTTCCCTCCATATACTGAGCAAGGGCACCGGTGGCCGTGCCCCTTCCACTATTGTAGGGGTTACAGTGGTCATCAGTCTTAGGTACGTGGGCATGCCTCGTTCCGCCATTTGGATCCGGGCATGTGCTTTAGCAGCATCGGGAGAGCTTTGAGGGTCTGACAGGGGTCACCCTTTATCCACCCTAGTTTGGGTCCGGTCCAGTAGCTCCTTTATACTGTGTTACTCTTGTTGCTCACATACAGCCGTGACAGGGAGTGAAACAAAACATTTTTTGAGCATTCACTTAATTGAAAAAACGATTTAAAACCGAAACAGGGCTGATTTTCAGCTGATCCAAAGTTTAGGACCACATGCCTTTAAAAGGCCAAATCAGTGCAAACATGTGGATTTCATTGTCATTTCTGTCAGGTAGTCACACGTTGTGATGGCAAAGGCAAAAAACTCTCCCTTTTTGAACGTGGTCAGGTTGTTGAACTGCATAAGCAGGGTCTCTCACAGCGCGCCATCGCTGCTGAGGTGGGACGCAGTAAGACAGTCATTTGGAATTTTTTCAATGATCCTGAGGGTTATGGAACAAAAAAGTCAAGTGGAAGACCCAACAAAAATTTCATCAGCTCTGAGCCGGAGGATCCAATTGGCTGTCCGTCAAGACACTGGACGATCCTCGACCCAAATTAAGGCCCTTACCGGTGCTGACTGCAGCCCCATAACCATCAGACGGCATCTGAGACTGAAGGGCCTTCAAAAGCAAAAACGTCTTCAAAGACCTGTCTCCTTGAACGCCACAGAACTGCTCGTTTGGACTTTGCAAGAGAGCACCAAACATGGGACATTCAAAGGTGGAATAAAGTTTTATTCTCTGATGAGAATTTTTTTTACCTTGATGGTCCTGATGGTTTCCAACGTTACTGGCATGACAAGCAGATCCCACCTGAGATGTTTTCTACACGCCACAGTGGAGGGGGCGCCATAATGGTCTGGGGTGCTTTTTCCTTCAGTGGAACAATGGAGCTTCAGGAAGTGCAGGGGTGTCAAACGGCCGCTGGCTATGTCCAGATGTTGCAGAGAGCATTCCTCATGACTGAGGGCCCTCGTCTGTGTGGTAACAACTGGGTTTTTCAACAGGACAACGCTACAGTACACAATGCCCGCAGGACAAGGGACTTCTTCCAGGAGAATAACATCACTCTTTTGGCCCATCCTGCGTGTTCCCCTGATCTAAATCCAATTGAGAACCTTTGGGGATGGATGGCAAGGGAAGTTTACAAAAATGGACAACAGTTCCAGACAGTAGATGGCCTTCGTGCGGCCGTCTTCACCATTTGGAGAAATGTTCCCACTCACCTCATGGAAACGCTTGCATCAAGCATGCCGAAACTAATTTTGGAAGTGATAAACAATAACGGTAGAGCTACTCATTACCGAGTTCATGTTTGGAAGTTGGATTTCTGTTTTGGGGGGGTTTAGGTTTTTTTGGGAGGTGTGGTCCTAAACTTTTGATCAGCTGAAAAACAGCCTGTTTCAGTTTATTCGTTGTTTTCATTAAATTGAATGCTCAAAAAATGTTTTGTCTCACTCCCATTTCTTCTTGTTGCATGTTGAAGCTCTACTTGGAACCTTGTTAAGGTCCAGCCATGCTAAATATGATTCTTTGGCATTTTTCAAGTGGTCTTAAACTTTTGATCAGGACTGTATATACCTGAAGGTGTAACCCACGTTGTACTTACACCAGATATATTATCAAGGGGCACCAGATCATAAGTTTGGTGCAGGGACACAAAGCAAAACCAGACGTAAAACTGACACAAAAACAACCACAAATGATAAATGACCCCCATAGTATTGTTACCTGGCTGTATATCGTGTATACCACTTACTGTATGTATACATTATGGAAGGGGAACACTCATACATGAGGATACCCTGCTGCACCGCTGGGAAATATATCAGTGGTAATGTAAGATGTTACCCGTGTCCGGGCAGAGGAGCTCATAATCTTTCTGTAGCTTAGCTCAATACAGTAGCCAGAGAAGTTATTACATGGATTGGAGCTCCTGCAGGGTCATCATCCCCCCACCCCCCCAGTTGTCCTCTGGGAGGACAACGTATTGATCTGAAGAGGGTGAGTGGCCTCAGCGCTCCGGCTCTGCTGACTCAGGCTATCACCACCCTTTCCCGTAATTTATTAAATCCATCCAACCTTCCAGACTCAGGAGTCAATCAGCAAATACTAATGACATGTCCTCATCTCTGATCATTACAGCAGTTCATTACCTCAAAGGCCACTTTCACATCTGCGTTTTTGCGCTCCGATTTTGAGATCCGGCATGAGATCTCAAAACCACAGCAAAACGCTTCCGTCCTAATCCTAATAATACAACCGTCTGCATCTGTTCAGAACGGATCCAGATGTATTGTATCATGAATGAAGAAACTGGATCCACCACCAAAACGCCGGATCCCTTTGTTTTTTTTCATGTCCGTGTTTCGTATTCGGCTTCTTCAGTTTCCTAGGCCAGACACAAAGCCACTGCGTCCGGTCACAGAACGCAACACACTGTAACGGAATACATTCTATGTAACAAATTTGTTCACACCGGGTCTATGCTGTGTATAGGGTTCCCACCCCAATCGTATTAAAATAGAAATCACAGCCGTTGCGAAGATTCCTTAAATTGCGTTTATTTTGTGATATAGTGAAATGCGGTCACAACGTGTTAACGCGTTTTCGGCTACATTAGCCTTCATCAGACGTTATGCCACGTAGTAGTGAAGTAGAAAGACACACTCTTGGATTAAGTGCTGTCAGCACCTTACTCAAGAGTGTGTCTTTCTACTTCACTACTACGCGGCATAGTGTCTGATTAAGGCTAATGTAGCCAAAAACGCGTTAACACGTTGTGACCGCATTTCACTATATCACGGAATACATTCTGATAGCATTCTGATTTTTTTTGTCCTCAATGGGGACAATACTGAAGCGTTTTCCTCCGGTTTAGAGCTCCTCTGCGGATCTAAAAACCTGAAAGGAAAAAGCAGATGTGAAAACAGCCTAATAATAGACACCACTGCCCAACCCCCAGCCACAAATTCTTAACATGCTCTCCAAGCATCAGGACAATTCATCTGTGAGTCTCCTGTTGGGGCACTGGAGCCTCTTAGGCTCTGGATGAAAATGGCCGTGCCTTCGTGTCTCATCACAGGTCAATATCACGTCTGAATAAGCACAACGTATTTCATGAGCTCACTGATGATGTATGTCTCTGTGGCATGTAAGAAGATAAAGTGGGTTGTTTGTAAAAAGACATGTGTCCCATCAAGGGACGATTCATGATAATGAAGAGGTTCCACAGGTTCATCATTAGGTGTCGTCTGGACAGTTTCCACTCACGTGAATGACTTTCTCCCTGCAGCTCACGATTCCCGACTCCCTCCATTGCTTCTTCTGTTCTCTTCTAGTTTTGCTCCTCCTATCAAAATGTCTCTTTCACTGATCTTGGTCATTTCATGTTTTACTGCATCTCTTGTCATTCATGGTGGTAGAAGGGGACTGAAATCTCCCCAGGGGCTCTTCAAAAGGTCTCCAAAAAAACATCAAGTTGCGGTGCCTGTAATATAAAATGGCAATGGTTGTCCAAACCTGGTGCCTGGATGAGTCTCAGTCCTCTGCACTGTACACTGCATTCCCTAACAGATGGAACCTGTCAGTCTGTCCATCTCTCAGCTTCGCACCTGGAAGGAAGAACATTTTTGACATTCTACAGACTGGTATTTTAGAAGCTGCAGGGGGAACATTACAGAAGAACACTGGAATGCAGCAGACATCTTGTATTGGCCTTTTTTCTGGCACCTCAGCAAAATATATAGCCCCTGTCATCTTGACGTGGAAAAGGAACATGTTCCATGGTGGTATATTCCAGAACACTTTCAGCCTTATGGGCAGTAGATACAGTTGCAAGAAAAAGTATGTGAACCCTTTTGAATTATATGGATTTCTGCACAAATTGGTCATAAAATGTGATCTGCTTAAACTAATAACACACAAAGAATTAAATGTTACCATGTTTTTATTGAACACACCATGTAAACATTCACAGTGCAGGTGGAAAAAGTATGTGAACCCCTAGACTAATGACATCTGAGGTGTCAACCAACTGGAGTCCAATCAATGAGATGAGATTGGAGGTGTTGGTTACAGCTGCCCTGCCCTATAAAAAAACACACCAGTTCTGGGTTTGCTTTTAACAAGAAGCATTGCCTGATGGGAATGATGCCGCGCACAAAAGAGCTTTCAGAAGACCTACGATTAAGAATTGTTGACTTGCATAAAGCTGGAAAGGGTTATAAAAGTATCTCCAAAAGCCTTGCTGTTCATCAGTCCACGGTAAGACAAATTGTCTATAAATGGAGAAAGTTCAGCACTGCTGCTACTCTCCCTAGGAGTGGCCGTCCTGTAAAGATGACTGCAAGAGCACAGCACAGACTGCTCCATGAGGTGAAGAAGAATCCTAGAGTGTCAGCTAAAGACTTACAGAAGTCTCTGGCATATGCTAACATCCCTGTTAGTGAATCTACGATATGTAAAACACTAAACAAGAATGGATTTCATGGGAGGATACCACAGAGGAAGCCACTGCTGTCCAAAAAAAACATTGCTGCACGTTTACAGTTTGCACAAGAGAACCTGGATGTTCCACAGCAGTACTGGCAAAATATTCTGTGGACAGATGAAACCAAAGTGGAGTTGTTTGGAAGAAACACACAACACTATGTGTGGAAAAAAAGAGGCACAGCACACCAACATCAAAACCTCATCCCAACTGTGAGGTATGGTGGTGGGGGCATCATGGTTTGGGACTGCTTTGCTGCGTCAGGGCCTGGACGGATTGCTATCATTGAAGAAAAAATAAATTCCCAAGTTTATCAAGACATTTTGCAGGAGAACTTAAGGCCATCTGTCCACCAGCTGAAGCTCAACAGAAGATGGGTGTTGCAACAGGACAACGACCCAAAGCATAGAAGTAAATCAACAACAGAATGGCTTAAACAGAAGAAAATACACCTTCTGGAGTGGCCCAGTCAGAGTCCTGACCTCAACCCGATTGAGATGCTGTGGCATGACCTCAAGAAAGCGATTCACACCCGACATCCCAAGAATATTACTGAAACAGTTCTGTAAGGAGAAATGGTCAAGAATTACTCCTGACCGTTGTGCACGTCTGATCTGCAACTACAGGAAACGTTTGGTTGAAGTTATTGCTGCCAAAGGAGGTTCAACCAGTTATTAAATCCAAGGGTTCACATACTTTTTCCACCTGCACTGAATGTTTACATGGTGCGTTCAATAAAAACATGGTAACATTTAATTCTTTGTGTCTATTGTTGTGACTTAGATAAAGATCAGATCACATTTTATGACCAATTTGTGCAGAAATCCATATCATTCCAAAGGGTTCCCATACTTTTTCTTGCAACTGTATCTATGAAAGGTGAAATGGAGGGAAACATACGAAATTTGTGGTTTTCTAATAGTACTTTACCAGCCTGAAGCTGGGGTCACCTGGACTTAGGCCAATGGAACCACATACAAGCAATGACTATTTGAAAGATTAAAGACACACGCCAAATGGGAGTTAGTAGGGCCACAACTAGCGGTATTATTAGTATTCAGTAGTTAGAGAAACAATGTTGGGTGCTGCTATATAGTGTGCAGCCTACTGGGAAAATAACGATATAGCCTGCAGTCAACTGCTACACTCCCTCAGCCATCATCAGGACACTGCTATACTTCCTCAGCCATCATCAGGACACTGCTATACTTCCTCAGCCATCATCAGGACACTGCTATACTTCCTCAGCCATCATCAGGACACTGCTACACTCCCTCAGCCATCATCAGGACACTGCTATACTCCCTCAGCCATCATCAGGACACTGCTATACTCCCTCAGCTATCATCAGGACACTGCTATACTTCCTCAGACATCATCAGGACACTGCTATACTCCCTCAGCCATCATCAAGACACTGCTATACTTCCTCAACCATCATCAGGACACTGCTATACTTCCTCAGCCATCATCAGGACACTGCTATACTTCCTCAGCCATCATAAGGACACTGCTATACTCCCTCAGCCATCATCAGGATACTGCTATACTTCCTCAGCCATCATCAGGACACTGCTATACTTCCTCAGTCATCATCAGGATACTGCTATACTCCCTCAGCCATCATCTGGACACTGCTATACCTCCTCAGCCATCATCAGGACACTGCTATACTTCCTCAGTCATCATCAGGATACTGCTATACTCCCTCAGCCATCATCAGGACACTGCTATACATTCTCAGCCATCATCAGGACACTGCTATACTTCCTCAGCCATCATCAGGACACTGCTATACTTCCTCAGCCATCATCAGGACACTGCTATACTTGAGCCATCATCAAGACACTGCTATACTTCCTCAGCCATCATCAGGACACTGCTATACTTCCTCAGCCATCATCAGGACACTGCTATACTCCCTCAGCCATCATCAGGACACTGCTATACTCCCTCAGCCATCATCAGGACACTGCTATACTCCCTCAGCCATCATCAGGACACTGCTATACTCCCTCAGCTATCATCAGGACACTGCTATACATTCTCAGCCATCATCAGGACACTGCTATACTCCCTCAGCCATCATCAGGACACTGCTATACTCCCTCAGCCATCATCAGGACACTGCTATACTCCCTCAGCCATCATCAGGACACTGCTATACTCCCTCAGCTATCATCAGGACACTGCTATACTTCCTCAGCCATCATAAGGACACTGCTATACTCCCTCAGCCATCATCAAGACACTGCTATACTTCCTCAGCCATCATCAGGACACTGCTATACTTCCTCAGCCATCATCAGGACACTGCTATACTTCCTCAGCCATCATAAGGACACTGCTATACTCCCTCAGCCATCATCAGGACACTGTTATACGTCCTCCGCCATCATCAGGACACTGCTATACTTCCTCAGCCATCATCAAGACACTGCTATACTTGAGCCATCATCAAGACACTGCTATACTTCCTCAGCCATCATCAGGACACTGCTATACATTCTCAGCCATCATCAGGACACTGCTATACTCCCTCAGCCATCATCAGGACACTGCTATACTCCCTCAGCCATCATCAGGACACTGCTATACTTCCTCAGCCATCATCAGGACACTGCTATACTTCCTTAGCCATCATCAGGACACTGCTATACTTCCTCAGCCATCATCAGGACACTGCTATACTTCTTCAGCCATCATCAAGACACTGCTATACTTCTTCAGCCATCATCAAGACACTGCTATACTTCTTCAGCCATCATCAAGACACTGCTATACTCCCTCAGCCATCATCAGGACACTGCTATACTTCCTCAGCCATCATCAGGACACTGCTATACATCCTCAGCCATCATCAGGACACTGCTATACTCCCTCAGCCATCATCAGGACACTGCTATACTTCCTCAGACATCATCAGGACACTGCTATACTCCCTCAGCCATCATCAGGACACTGCTATACATTCTCAGCCATCATCAGGATACTGCTATACTCCCTCAGCCATCATCAGGACACTGCTATACATTCTCAGCCATCATCAGGACACTGCTATACTCCCTCAGACATCATCAGGACACTGCTATACTTCCTCAGCCATCATCAGGACACTGCTATACTTCCTCAGCCATCATCAGGACACTGCTATACATTCTCAGCCATCATCAGGACACTGCTATACTCCCTCAGCCATCATCAGGACACTGCTATACTTCCTCAGCCATCATCAGGACACTGCTATACTTCCTTAGCCATCATCAGGACACTGCTATACGTCCTCAGCCATCATCAAGACACTGCTATACTCCCTCAGCCATCATCAGGACACTACTATACTCCCTCAGCCATCATCAGGACACTGCTATACTTCCTCAGCCATCATCAGGACACTGCTACACTTCCTCAGCCTTCTTCAGGACACTGCTATACGTCCTCAGCCATCATCAAGACACTGCTATACTCCCTCAGCCTTCTTCAGGACACTGCTATCCTCCCTCAGCCATCATCAGGACACTGCTATACTTCCTCAGCCATCATCAGGACACTGCTATACTTCCTCAGCCATCATCAGGACACTGCTATACTCCCTCAGCCATCATCAGGACACTGCTATACTTCCTCAGCCATCATCAGGACACTGCTATACTTCCTCAGCCATCATCAGGACACTGCTATACTTCCTCAGCCATCATCAGGATACTGCTATACTTCCTCAGCCATCATCAGGACACTGCTATATACTTCCTCAGCCATCATCAGGACACTGCTATACTCCCTCAGCCATCATCAGGACACTGCTATACTTCCTCAGCCATCATCAGGACACTGCTATACATCCTCAGCCATCATCAGGACACTGCTATACGTCCTCCGCCATCATCAGGACACTGCTATACTCCCTCAGCCATCATCAGGACACTGCTATACTCCCTCAGCCATCATCAGGACACTGCTATACTTCCTCAGACATCATCAGGACACTGCTATACATCCTCAGCCATCATCAGGACACTGCTATACTTCCTCAGCCATCATCAGGACACTACTATACGTCCTCAGCCATCTTCAGGACACTGCTATACTTCCTCAGCCATCATCAGGACACTGCTATACTCCCTCAGCCATCATCAGGACACTACTATACTCCCTCAGCCATCATCAGGACACTGCTATACTTCCTCAGCCATCATCAGGACACTGTTATACTTCCTCAGCCATCATCAGGACACTGCTATACTCCCTCAGCCATCATCAGGACACTGCTATACTCCCTCAGCCATCATCAGGACACTGCTATACTCCCTCAGCCATCATCAGGATACTGCTTTACTTCCTCAGCCATCATCAGGACACTGCTATACTTCCTTAGCCATCATCAGGACACTGCTATACGTTCTCAGCCATCATCAAGACACTGCTATCCTCCCTCAGCCATCATCAGGACACTGCTATACTTCTTCAGCCATCATCAAGACACTGCTATACTTCTTCAGCCATCATCAAGACACTGCTATACTTCCTCAGCCATCATCAGGACACTGCTATACTCCCTCAGCCATCATCAGGACACTGCTATACTCCCTCAGCCATCATCAGGACACTGCTATACTTCCTCAGCCATCATCAGGATACTGCTATACTTCCTCAGCCATCATCAGGACACTGCTATACTTCCTCAGCCATCATCAGGACACTGCTATACTTCATCAGTCATCATCAGGACACTGCTATACTTCTTCAGCCATCATCAAGACACTGCTACACTCCCTCAGCCATCATCAGGACACTGCTATACTCCCTCAGCCATCATCAGGACACTGCTATACTCCCTCAGCCATCATCAGGACACCGCTATACTTCCTCAGCCATCATCAGGACACTGCTATACTTCCTCAGTCATCATCAGGACACTGCTATACGTCCTCAGCCATCATCAAGACACTGCTATCCTCCCTCAGCCATCATCACGACACTGCTATACTCCCTCAGCCATCATCAGGACACTGCTATACTTCCTCAGACATCATCAGGACACTGCTATACTTCCTCAGCCATCATCAGGACACTGCTATACTTCCTAAGCCATCATCAGGACACTGCTATACTCCCTCAGCCATCATCAGGACACTGCTATACTTCCTCAGCCATCATCAGGACACTGCTATACTTCCTCAGCCATCATCAGGACACTGCTATACATCCTCAGCCATCATCAGGACACTGCTATACGTCCTCCGCCATCATCAGGACACTGCTATACTTCCTCAGACATCATCAGGACACTGCTATACATCCTCAGCCATCATCAGGACACTGTTATACTTCCTCAGCCATCATCAGGACACTGCTATACTCCCTCAGCCATCATCAGGACACTGCTATACTCCCTCAGCCATCATTAGGACACTGCTATACTTCCTCAGCCATTATCAGGACAATGCTATACTTCTTCAGCCATCATCAGGACACTGCTATACTTCCTCAGCCATCATCAGGACACTGCTATACTTCCTCAGCCATCATCAGGACACTGCTATACTTCCTCAGCCATTATCAGGACACTGCTATACTTCTTCAGCCATTATCAGGACACTGCTATACATTCTCAGCCATCATCAGGACACTGCTATACTTCCTCAGCCATCATCAGGACACTGCTATACTCCCTCAGCCATCATCAGGATACTACTATACTCCCTCAGCCATCATCAGGACACTGCTATACTTCCTCAGCCATCATCAGGACACTGCTATACTTCCTCAGCCATCATCAGGACACTGCTATACGTCCTCCGCCATCATCAGGACACTGCTATACTCCCTCAGCCATCATCAGGACACTGCTATACTTCCTCAGCCATCATCAGGACACTGCTATACTCCCTCAGCCATCATCAGGACACTGCTATACTTCCTCAGCCATCATCAGGACACTGCTATACTCCCTCAGCCATCATCAGGACACTGCTATACTTCCTCAGACATCATCAGGACACTGCTATACATCCTCAGCCATCATCAGGACACTGCTATACGTCCTCCGCCATCATCAGGACACTGCTATACTCCCTCAGCCATCATCAGGACACTGCTATACTTCCTCAGCCATCATCAGGACACTGCTATACTCCCTCAGCCATCATCAGGACACTACTATACTCCCTCAGCCATCATCAGGACACTGCTATACTTCCTCAGCCATCATCAGGACATACCTTCGCTATGCGTCATGCAGTAGAACACATGTTATACCAGCACCCAGTATGGAATATCAAATAAAAAGGGTAATGCCTCACCGCACAAAGTTATACCCACACTATTAGATATAACTGTGGACACCTACAGAGCATCACACAGCTCACCATGTACTAATGCTAGGATACAGTGACATCCCCACTGACCCACAGAGTGTCATAAATCGCCCACACAACATCTCAACACCAGGATTCCACAAGACTAGACGGAAAACGACCATGTATGGTGACACAGGTACAGCGTCCATCTTTACCAGGTGGCACACCGCATACCACAGCCGTGTTTTTCTCTCTTACAGGTTGAAGATTATGAAGTGGGGAGGTTACAAAGTTTGTGAAGTGGAACAAAAAAATGAAATACAAAGCGATGGAGGCCGAGCTAGCCAAGAACAGAACACTTTCTTCAGTTTCCTGGAGGACGATGTTGAGTCCAGGGAGCAGGACCTGCCTATCTTCAGCTTCTCACCAGCTTGCGGCCCTGGTGGAGTGAGTTGTTTGTATGTCATATTATGAATAGTCATGAGCAAAACAAGTCACTGATTACCAGGAGACCATCAGTGATTCAGGTCATAGATTGCCTGGAGATCCTCGATAAGTCAAACATTTAAGCTGAGTAGTGAATTTATGAGTTGAGGCCTCAGTTCATGTTTTAAACCATTGTACAACATTTAGGGGAATGGTGGAACAGTTGTTGGAGGCAACTTTATGTACAGGGCATTTGAAAAGTCTTCAGAGCCCTTCACTTTTTTCACATTTTGTTATGTTGCTCCTTGTGCTAAAATAAAAAAAAATCAAGTTTTTCCCAGCATTCTGCCCTGAGTCCCCATAATAAGAAAACAAAACAGATTGTTAGAAATCTTTACTAGTTTATTAAAGGATAGCTGTCATATTATATGTTATTTGCTAGTTTATTAGAGCTAGGCATGTATACTTCAGTTCGTCTGTCATTGATTGCCAAAAGATCTGTAATTGCCTTATAATAACAGCTTTCATTAGTGTCTCCTGTCCCTTTCCACTGCTCCCTTATAAGACAGTTGCTATGGCTCATCTGTCTCCGGCTAGGAAGACAGAGGTCCTTCACACTGCATGCCTGCATTAGGCTTCAGTGAGGAGGCGTGTCTCTCAGTAATCCAATCTGATTGGCTGGCAGGAAGCTGCTGGCTACAGCAAGTTTGTGTGTGACCTGAGGGAATGCAGTTTTGGCCTCAGAGAACAGGTAGAGGAGCCATCTTGAGAAGATCCTCATAATGTAGGATTCAAAACAGCCGTAACTAATTGGAAAACTCAAGGAAAACAGTGGTAAGTGAAGAAACTAAAGATTGCTTTATGCATAATGCTGCTGCAGCAGTAACATATGCAAACATTTATTTTTTTGATGAAAATAAGACAGTTATACTTAAAAAAAAAGACAATTTCGCCTGGACATAAGTATTCAGCCCCTTTCACATGGACATAAGTATTTGGCCCCTTTGCTCTGACACTTGACATTTCGCTGTGCTGCCTCCCATTTCTCTGGAAAAAAACAAGATGTAGCAGCACAACGGAAAACAGGGATAAATACCGTTCCTTATTGTGGTGGTGCCTGCCGTGTCGGAAGTCAGTCTCGTACTCCCCCAACTTTAGATGCAATTGTAAAAAACCGCAGCACTCTCCAGTCTTGATTTCCTCAAAGATTTTGCAACGTTTCGACCTGTGTGGTCTTTATCAAGTTTTGATAGAGACCACACAGGTCGAAACGTCGCAAAGTGTTGGTGAATAAATCTTTGAGGAAATCAAGACTGGAGAGTGCTGCGGTTTTTTACAATTGCATCCCATTTCTCTGGATCATCTCTGAGATGTTTCTACACCTTGATTGGAGTTACCTGTGGTAAATTCAGCTGAATGGACATGATTTGGGAAGACTCAGCCCTGTCTGTATAAGATATCACAGTTGACAATGCATCTGAGTAAAAACCAAGCCATGAGGAGGAGACAACTGCCTGTAGAGCTCAGAGACAGGATTGTGTGGAGGCACAGATCTGGAGGAGGGGGTTAAAAACATTTCTGCTGCACTGAAAGTTCCCAAGAGCACAGTGGCCTCCATAATTTCTACATAGAAGAACAACCAGGACTTCTCCTAGAGCTGCCGCCCCCAAGCTAAGTAATCGGGGAGACGGACCTTGGTAAGGGAGGTGACCAAGATCCCATTGGTCACTCTGACTGAGCTTCAGAGATCCTGTGTGCAGATCGGTAAATTTCCAGAAGGTTGACCATCACTCCAGCCTCCACCAATCTGGGCTTTATGGCAGAGTGGCAAGAAAGAAGCCTCTCCTCAGTAAGAGACATATGAAAGCCGCCTGGAGTTTGTAGAACCTCATCTAAAGGACTTCAAACTGTGAGAAACAAGTTTCTCTACTCTCATGAAACTAAGATGGAACTTTATGGCCTCAGTTCTAAGCAATATTGTCACAGTGGTCTACGTCATGTCCTGTCACGTTGTACACCCCTGATTAATGTGCTCCTTGTATTACATCTTATTACATTCGTGTTTGTTATAATAGATATGTATGGATGGTCTTCACATCTGATGACCTCGGTAACCCTCAGGAAATACTGAGTGGGGGGTCTCGACAGAGGTCTCCATGTTATTGCAGGTCTTTGATGCATTCCCCCCTCCCATCTTTTCTCGGTCACGAACCGCTTTCGTGACAGTTATGTCTGGAGGAAACCAGGTGCCGCTCATCACCTGTCCAATACTATCTGTACAGTGATGCATGGTGGTGGCCGCATCGTGTCTGGAGGAAACCAGGTGCCGCTCATCACCTGTCCAATACTATCTGTACAGTGATGCATGGTGGTGGCCGCATCGTGTCTGGAGGAAACCAGGCGCCGCTCATCACCTGCCCAATGCCATCCCTACAGTGAAGCATGGTGGTGGCAGCATCATGTCTGGAGGAGACCAGGCGCCGCTCATCACCTGTCCAATACCATCCCCACAGTGAAGCATGGTGATGGCAGCATAATGCTGGGCGACAGGGAGACTGGTCAGGGTGGAGGGAAAGGTGAATAAAGCAAAGTCCAGAGATATTCTTAATGACCCTAAGCACGCGGACAGGACAAGACAGAAGCGGCTTAGACTACTTTCACATCTGCATTTTTGCTGTCCGGTTTTCAGATCCGGTATGAGATCTCATAACCACAGCAAAACGCTTCCGTCCTAATAATACAATCGACTGCATCTGTTCAGAACGAATCCGGTTGTATTATATCAAAAAAGAAGAAACCGGATCCAGCACCAAAGACCACGTAAGTCAATGGGAGCCAGATCTGGGGTTTTTGTGTTAAAAAAAAAACGGTTCTAGCACCAATGACTTACATGGTTTACATGTCTGGCATGGGAACACAGCAAACCGGAACAGAATGCATTCTGGTGGACTCCACTCCAGTTTGCTCAGTTTTGTCCCCATTGACAATGAATGGGGACAAAACTGAAGCATTGTGCTTCGGTTTTCAGAGCCTGTGCCGAATCTCAAAACCGGACAGCAAAATGCAGATGCAGCCTTCGGGACAACTCTGTGAATGTCCTTAAATGGCCCAGCCAGGGCCCTGAACCAAAAGGAACATCTCTGGAGACACCTGAAAATGGCTATCCACCGACGGCTCCCATCCAGCCTGACAGAGCTGTAGAGAATCTGCAGAGAAGAATGGACGAAAATCCCCAAATCCAGGTGTAAACCTTGTGGCATCATCTCCAAGAAGACTGGAGGCTGGAATCACTGCCAAAGGGCCTTCAGCTAAGTACTGAGTAAAGGGGCTGAAGACTTATGTCCAGAATAAAGGGGCTAAAGATTTGTCCCGAGTAAAGGGGCTGAAAACTTATGTCCTGAGTAAAGGGGCTGAAGACTTATGTCCAGAATAATGGGGCTAAAGACTGTGTGAGATTTTAGTTTTTCCATTTTAATAAATTAGTAAAGATTTTTACCATTCTGTTCCCACTTTCTCATTATGGGGGGTTTGAAGGCAGAATGATGGAGAAACTGATAGCACTAGGAGCAAGAGAACAATATGTGAGGAGAGTGAGAGGTTGTGAAGACTTTCTGATGCACTGTAAAAGGGGACATGGAAGATGGAGTGGTTGTATATGAGAGGAGACAGGAGAAGATGAAAAGGCTGTATATGAGAGGAGACAAAAGATGAAGTGGCTGTATATGAGAGTGGACAGGAGAAGGTAGAGCGGTTGTATATGAGAGGAGACAGGAGAAGATGAAGTGGCTGTATATGAGAGAGGACAGGAGAAGGTGGAGTGATTGTATATGAAAAGGGACAGGAGAAGGTGGAGCAGTTGTATATGAAAAAGGGACAGGAGAAGGTGGAGAGTTTTATATGAGAATGGACAGAAAAAGGTGCAGCGGTTGTATATGAGAGTGGACAGAAAAAGGTAGATGAGAAGGGACAGGAGAAGGTGGAGTCGCTGTATATGAGAAAGGACAGGAGAAGGTGGAGTGATTGTATATGAGAAGGGACAGGAGAAGGTGGAGTGGCTGTATATGAGAAAGGACAGGAGAAGATGGAACGGTTGTATATGAGAAGGGACAGGAGAAGGTAGAGCAGTTGTATATGAAAAGGGACAGGAGAAGGTGGAGCGGTTGTATATGAGAAAGGACAGAAGAAGGTGGATTGGCTGAATAAGAAAGGGGACAGGAAAAGATGAAGTGGCTGTATATGAGAGGGGACAGGAGAAGGTGGAATGGTTGTATGTGAGAAGGGACAAGAGAAGGTGGAGCGGTTGTATAAAACAAGGGACAGGAGAAGGTGGAGTTTTGCATATGAGAGTGGACAGGGTAGAGTGGAGTTTTATATGAGAGGGGGCTGGAGAAGATGGAGCGGTTGTATATGAGGGGACAGGAGAAAGTGGAGTGGTTGTATATTAGAGGGGACAGGAGAAGGTGGAGCAGTTGTTTATGAGAGGAAACTTGAATGTCTAGTACGGGGCTATAAACTGTAACTCATCAGTAATGTCAGCTTTTTGTCATTCACAGGTGGAGTTCCCGTGGATGAGCCCGCAAGACAATGTCAGCACCTGTTTCCTGGACAGTAGCGATGATGGATGGGGGCGGAGGGTGGCTTTCTGTGAACAGCAGATGTTTTATTGTAGCCACTGACTGTTTATGATAAGGGGCAGGAGAAGGTGGCGTGGCTGTATAGAAGAGGGGACAGGAGAAGGTGGAGTGGCTGTATATGAGACAGGAGAGGGTGGAGTGGTTGTATATAAGAGTAGACAGGAGAGGGTGTAGTGGTTGTATATGAGAGGGGACAGTAGAGGATGGAGTGGTTGTATATGAGAGGGGACATGAGAAGGTAGAATGGTTGTATATGAGAAGGGACAAGAGAAGGTGGAGCGGTTGTATATAACAAGGGCCAGGAGAAGGTGGAGTTTTGCATATGAGAGTGGACAGGGTAGAGTGGAGTTTTATATAAGAGGAGGCTGGAGAAGGTGGAGCGGTTGTATATGAGGGGACAGGAGAAAGTGGAGTGGTTGTATATTAGAGGGGGCAGGAGAAGGTGGAGAAGTTGTATATGAGAGGAAACTTGAATGTCTAGTACATGGCTATACATTGTAACTCATCAGTAATATCAGCTTTTTGTCACACACAGGTGGAGTTCCCGTGGATGAGCCCCCAAGACAACGTCAGCACCTGTTTCCTAGACTGTAGCGATGATGGATGGGGGACAGAGGGTGGCTTTCTGTGAACAGCAGATGTTTTATTGTAGCAACTGACTGTATATGAAAAGGGGCAGGAGAAGGTGGAGCGGTTGTATATGAGAGTGGACAGAAGAAGGTGGAGCGGTTGTATATGAGAGGGGGTAGTATAAGGTGAAGTAGTTGTATATGAGAGGGGACAGGAGAAGGTGGAGTGGATGTATATGAGAGGGGGCAGGAGAAGGTGGAGTGGTTGTATATGAGAGGGGGCAGGAGAAGTTTGAGTAGCTATATATGAAAGGTGGCTTTCTGTGAACAGCAGATGTTTTATTGTAGCCGTTGTGTTATGTTTTAGCTTATTATTATACTGAGTTACAGTTAATAAAGCACATGTTTTCTCAAGGACCACTCTCTCTGCTCATATCATACACATGCTCATGTTTATTACTGTTATGTTTGTATCACTGTAATTGTTGCTTAGTCTTCTTATATCCCATGATGAGGACCTTACACTTGTTATAGCCCATGATGAGGACCTCACACTTTTTATACCTCATGATGAGGACCTTACACTTGTTATACCTCATAATGAGGACCTTACACTTGTTATACCCCATGGTGAGGACCTTATACTTGTTATACCTCTTGATGAGAACTTTATATTTGTTATACCCCATGATGAGGACCTTACACGTTTTATACCCCATGATGAGGACCTTACACTTGTTATACCTCTTGATGAGGATCTTACAATGGTTATACCCCATGATGAGGACCTTACACTTGTTATACCCCATGATGAGGACCATACACTTGTTATACCTCATGATGAGGACCTTACACTTGTTATACCCCATGATAAGGACCTTACACTTGTTATACCCCATGATGAGGACCTTACACTTGTTATACCCCATGATGAGGACCTTACACTTGTTATTCCTCTTGATGAGGATCTTACAATGGTTATACACCATGATGAGGACCTTACACTTGTTATACCATATGATGAGGACCTTACACTTGTTATACCCCATGATGAGGACCATACACTTGTATCTCATTAAGAGGGAACGTAGATGTGTTATAACTCATGATGAGGACCTCCCATATGTTATACCCATGATGAGGACCTTACACTTGTTATACCTCATGATGAGGGCCTTACCCTTGTTATACCCCATGATGAGGACCTTACCCTTGTTATACCCCATGATGAGGACTTTACATTTGTTATACCCCATGATGAGGGCCTTACCCTTGTTATACCCCATGATGAGGACCTTACACTTGTTATGCCCCATGATGAGGACCTTACACTTTTTATAGCCATGATTAGAGAGCTTAGACTGCTTATACCCCATGTTAAGGACCTTACCCTTATATCTTATCATGAGGACCTTATACTGGTTATATCTCATGATGAGGACCTATCACGGTTTTCCTGGCCGTGGCTGCCTCTGTATAGCAGCAGCGTCTGGTTTCCGGGGAGACCAGGGCTGCTGGGCGGCCATTCTGATGTCTGAGCCCTGGGGCGATTAAGGTAGTGCATCGGGGCTCCAGAGCGTCAGGATATGCTGCCAGGAGGTCCACCCAGAATGCAGACATGCCAGCGTGAGCTGCTCTCTCCTCTGCATAAAAGGCTGTTGTTCCCTTGTTGAAGACTCCTTTGGCTCTGGATTTCTGGATTTGGTATTGTGACTATGTTTCTGGGCTTCTGTGGGGGTCCTTCATTCTGAAGTCTGTTCATTTCTGGTTATGAGAGAACTTCCAGTTGATGTCTTGCTAGGAATACCTTGGTTACAGGTTCACAATCATGTTATTAATTGGGAAACAGCGAAGTTAGAGAGTTGGGGTAGAGATTATTCAAATCATATCTCTAATATATCTATGGCATCGCTTCAAATAATTCCTCTAAAATTGTCTAATATCATTAATGAGTTTCAGGATTTGTTTGTTGAATCTACCTCTAATTTTCTCCCCTCAACAGAATCTACGACTGCACAATTGTAAGTTGATTCTGAACTCCAAATTTTCGAAAGGGCGCATTTTTTATTTGTCAGTTCCAGAACATCAGGCCATGAAAGAGTACATCACAGAAAGTTGGGTAAAAGGTCAAGTCCGACCATCTTTTCTATTGGGGAGGGATTCTTTTTTGTTAAGAAAAGGGAGGGCGGTCTAAGACCTTGTATTGACTATCGGGAGCTCAATAAAATCACTCAATAAAACCACTATGCTTTGCCTTCGATACCTGACCTCTTTAACCAGATTCAGGGAGCCAAATGGTTCACCAAGCTAGACCTTCGGGGGGCTTATAACCTCATCCACATCAAGGATGGCGATGAGTGGGAAAACAACCTTGAATACCCTTAAGAGACACTTTGAATATTTGGTGATGCTATTTGGTTTAAGCAATGTCCCTGCAGTCTTTCAAAATTGATGAATGATTTGTAGGAAAATTTTTGGTCATCTATTTAGATTATATTTTTGTGTACTTTTCTAATCTGAATTCTCATGTTCATTATGTTAAGGCTGTCCTACAGATACTACGTGCCAATCTATTATCTGTTAAGTTAGAAAAATGCCTGTTTGGTGTCAAAGAGGTACTAGTTAAGGTCCAGGTGATTAAGGACTGGGTTCAACCATAGTCTCTTAAAGCCTAGTCGCGATTTTTGGGCTTAGCCAAATATTGTAGAACATTTATTAAAAAATGTTTCTGTTGTTGCCAAACCTCTCACTGATCTTACCAAGAAAGGTGCAGGTGTTGCTGCTTGGAAACCGAAAGCTACTATTGCATTTAAGATGTTGAGAATAGTTTTGTTGAAGCTCCCATTCTTACCCAACCGGATAAGAATAGACCTCTTGTCGTGGAGGTCGACACTTCTGAGGTGGGAGCGGTTCTGTCTCAGGGCACATCTACCCAGGGCCGTTTCTGCCATGAGGGGAGATGAAAATCTCGCCTCAGGCGGCAGTTTTCAGTGTACATGAGGGGGCAGCATCCACACAGCAGTTAAACACTGCTGGTGGATGCCGCCAGTGTTCCCTTTAAGCTGCACGCCTTCCCCGGAGCGCTGGGAGCTGATGTCCTGTCACTCACTGACTGCTCAGCTCCCTGCGCTCCTCCCTTCCTTCAGGCCGGTGGCACACAGAGTGGTGAAGCAGAATGACTTCTCCCCGCTCCACCATTCAGCCTGCAGGTACAGTTCGTGCTGCCAGCCTGTGTGGGAGGAGCCTGCAGCCCAGGAATCTGCATAAGCTCCTCCCACACAGGGCTGCAGAGCTATCTGTGTCTGCAGGGGAGAGAGGACTGTGAGCTTCAGGAACGGGACTAGGTGAGTAGGTATTGTTATTTTGTTGCGTGTTTTTATTTTAACACAGAAAGGGTATTACTACTACAAAGGGGGCACAGAGGAGAGGGCATTGCTACTACCAAGGGGGCACAGTGGGCATTATTTCCGTAAGGGGGCACAGAGGGCTTTTCTACTATAAAGGAGGCACAGAGGGCATAGCTACTATAAAGGGGGCACAGAGGACATAGCTACTATAAAGGGGGCACAGAGGGCTTTTCTACTATAAAGGGGCACAGAGGACATTACAACTATAAAGGGGGCACAGAGGGCATAGCTACTATAAAGGGGGCACAGAGGGCTTTTCTACTATAAAGGGGCACAGAGGGCTTTACTACTATAAAGGGGTCACAGAGGGCACTGCTACTATAAAGGGGGCACAGAAGGCATTACTACTATAAAAGGGGCACAGAGGGCATTACTACTATAAAAGTACACAGACGGCATTAATATTATAAAGGGGCACAGAGGGCACTGCTACTATAAAGGGGGCACAGAAGGCATTATTACTATAAAAGGGGCGCAGAGGGCATTACTACTATAAAAGTGCACAGAGGGCATTAATACTATAAAGGGGACACATAGGGCTTTTCTACTGTGAAGGGGCCACAGTGGGCATTATTACTATGAAGATGGCACAATGGACATTACTACTGTGAAGGGGGCACAGATGTGTCTGTCCCTGTGTGTGTCTGTCACTGTGTGTGTGTCTGTCCCTGTGTGTGTGTCTTTCCCTCTGTGTGTGTGTCTGTCCCTCTGTGTATCTGTCACTGTGTGTGTGTCTGTCCCTGTGTGTGTGTGTGTGTGTGTGTGTGTGTGTCCCAGTGTGTGTGTCTTTCCCTCTGTGTATCTGTCCCTGTGTGTGTCTGTCCCTATGTGTGTATCTGTCCCTGTGTGTGTCTGTCCCTATGTGTGTGTCTGTCCCTCTGTGTATCTGTCCCTGTGTGTGTCTGTCCCTATGTGTGTATCTGTCCCTGTGTGTGTCTGTCCCTATGTGTGTGTCTGTCCCTCTGTGTATCTGTCCCTGTGTGTGTCTGTCCCTATGTGTGTATCTGTCCCTGTGTGTGTCTGTCCCTATGTGTGTGTCTGTCCCTCTGTGTGTCTGTCCCTATGTGTGTATCTGTCCCTGTGTGTGTCTGTCCCTCTGTGTGTCTGTCCCTATGTGTGTATCTGTCCCTGTGTGTGTCTGTCCCTCTGTGTATCTGTCCCTCTGTGTGTGTCTGTCCCTCTGTGTATCTGTCCCTCTGTGTGTGTCTGTCACTGTGTGTATCTGTCCCTGTGTGTGTCTGTCCCTATGTGTGTATCTGTCCCTGTGTGTGTCTGTCCCTATGTGTGTGTCTGTCCCTCTGTGTATCTGTCCCTGTGTGTGTCTGTCCCTATGTGTGTATCTGTCCCTGTGTGTGTCTGTCCCTATGTGTGTGTCTGTCCCTCTGTGTATCTGTCCCTGTGTGTGTCTGTCCCTATGTGTGTATCTGTCCCTGTGTGTGTCTGTCCCTATGTGTGTGTCTGTCCCTCTGTGTGTCTGTCCCTATGTGTGTGTCTGTCCCTCTGTGTATCTGTCCCTCTGTGTGTGTCTGTCCCTCTGTGTATCTGTCCCTCTGTGTGTGTCTGTCACTGTGTGTGTCTGTCCCTCTGTGTATCTGTCCCTCTGTGTGTGTCTGTCACTGTGTGTGTCTGTCCCTCTGTGTATCTGTCCCTCTGTGTGTGTCTGTCCCTCTGTGTATCTGTCCCTCTGTGTGTGTCTGTCACTGTGTGTGTCTGTCCCTCTGTGTATCTGTCACTGTGTGTGTCTGTCCATGTGTGTGTGTCTGTCCCTCTGTGTGTCTGTCCCTCTGTGTGTCTGTCCATGTGTGTGTGTCTGTCCCTCTGTGTATCTGTCACTGTGTGTGTCTGTCCCTGTGTGTGTCTGTCACTGTGCGTGTGTCTGTCCCTGTGTGTGTGTCTTTCCCTCTGTGTATCTGTCCCTGTGTGTGTCTGTCCCTCTGTGTCTGTCACTGTGCGTGTCTGTCCATGTGTGTGTCTGTCCCTCTGTGTCTGTCACTGTGCGTGTCTGTCCATGTGTGTATCTGTCCCTCTGTGTATCTGTCCCTCTGTGTCTGTCACTGTGCGTGTCTGTCCATGTGTGTGTGTCCCTTTGTGTGTGTCTGTCCCTGCGTGTGTGTGTCCTTCTGTGTGTATCTGACCCTGTGTGTGTCTGTCCCTGTGTGTGTCTGTCCCTGTGTGTGTGTCTGTCCCTGTGTGTGTGTCTGTCCCTGTGTGTGTGTCTGTCCCTGTGTGTGTGTCTGTCCCTGTGTATCTGTCACTGTGTGTGTCTGTCCCTGTGTGTGTGTCTGTCCCTGTGTGTGTGTCTGTCCCTCTGTGTGTCTGTCCCTCTGTGTGTCTGTCCCTGTGTGTGTGTCTGTCCCTGTGTATGTGTCTGTCCCTGTGTATCTGTCACTGTGTGTGTCTGTCCCTCTGTGTATCTGTCCCTGTGTGTGTCTGTCACTCTGTGTATCTGTCCCTGTATGTTTCTGTCCCTCTGTGTATCTGTCCATGTGTGTGTCTGTCCCTCTGTGTAACTGTCACTGTGTGTGTCTGTCCCTCTGTGTGTGTCTGTCCCTCTGTGTGTCTGTCCCTGTGTGTGTCTGTCCCTATGTGTGTATCTGTCCCTGTGTGTGTCTGTCCCTATGTGTGTGTCTGTCCCTCTGTGTATCTGTCCCTGTGTGTGTCTGTCCCTATGTGTGTGTCTGTCCCTCTGTGTGTCTGTCCCTATGTGTGTGTCTGTCCCTCTGTGTATCTGTCCCTCTGTGTGTGTCTGTCCCTCTGTGTATCTGTCCCTCTGTGTGTGTCTGTCACTGTGTGTGTCTGTCCCTCTGTGTATCTGTCCCTCTGTGTGTGTCTGTCACTGTGTGTGTCTGTCCCTCTGTGTATCTGTCCCTCTGTGTGTGTCTGTCCCTCTGTGTATCTGTCCCTCTGTGTGTGTCTGTCACTGTGTGTGTCTGTCACTCTGTGTATCTGTCCCTGTGTGTGTCTGTCCCTCTGTGTATCTGTCACTGTGTGTGTCTGTCCCTCTGTGTGTCTGTCCCTCTGTGTGTCTGTCCCTCTGTGTGTCTGTCCATGTGTGTGTGTCTGTCCCTCTGTGTATCTGCTCTGTGTGTGTCTGTCACTGTGTATCTGTCCCTGTGTGTGTCTGTCCCTCTGTGTGTCTGTCCATGTGTGTGTGTCTGTCCCTCTGTGTATCTGTCACTGTGTGTGTCTGTCCCTGTGTGTGTCTGTCACTGTGCGTGTGTCTGTCCCTGTGTGTGTGTCTTTCCCTCTGTGTATCTGTCCCTGTGTGTGTCTGTCCCTCTGTGTCTGTCACTGTGCGTGTCTGTCCATGTGTGTGTCTGTCCCTCTGTGTCTGTCACTGTGCGTGTCTGTCCATGTGTGTGTCTGTCCATGTGTGTGTCTGTCACTGTGCGTGTCTGTCCATGTGTGTGTGTCCCTTTGTGTGTGTCTGTCCCTGCGTGTGTGTGTCCTTCTGTGTGTATCTGACCCTGTGTGTGTCTGTCCCTGTGTGTGTCTGTCCCTCTGTGTCTGTCACTGTGCGTGTCTGTCCATGTGTGTGTCTGTCCCTCTGTGTCTGTCACTGTGCGTGTCTGTCCATGTGTGTGTCTGTCCATGTGTGTGTCTGTCCCTCTGTGTCTGTCACTGTGCGTGTCTGTCCATGTGTGTGTCTGTCCATGTGTGTGTCTGTCCCTCTGTGTCTGTCACTGTGTGTGTCTGTCCATGTGTGTGTGTCCCTTTGTGTGTGTCTGTCCCTGCGTGTGTGTGTCCTTCTGTGTGTATCTGACCCTGTGTGTGTCTGTCCCTGTGTGTGTCTGTCCCTGTGTGTGTGTCTGTCCCTGTGTGTGTGTCTGTCCCTCTGTGTGTCTGTCCCTGTGTGTGTCTGTCCCTGTGTGTGTGTCTGTCCCTGTGTGTGTGTCTGTCCCTGTGTATCTGTCCCTGTGTGTGTCTGTCCCTGTGTGTGTGTCTGTCCCTGTGTGTGTGTCTGTCCCTGTGTGTGTGTCTGTCCCTCTGTGTGTCTGTCCCTGTGTGTGTCTGTCCCTGTGTGTGTGTCTGTCCCTGTGTATCTGTCACTGTGTGTGTCTGTCACTCTGTGTATCTGTCCCTGTATGTTTCTGTCCCTCTGTGTATCTGTCCATGTGTGTGTCTGTCCCTCTGTGTGTGTCTGTCCCTCTGTGTGTCTGTCCCTGTGTGTGTCTGTCCCTGTGTGTGTCTGTCCCTCTGTGTGTCTGTCCCTGTGTGTGTCTGTCCCTGTGTGTGTGTCTGTCCCTGTGTGTGTGTCTGTCCCTCTGTGTGTCTGTCCCTGTGTGTGTCTGTCCCTGTGTGTGTGTCTGTCCCTGTGTGTGTGTCTGTCCCTGTGTATCTGTCACTGTGTGTGTCTGTCCCTCTGTGTATCTGTCCCTGTGTGTGTCTGTCACTCTGTGTATCTGTCCCTGTATGTTTCTGTCCCTCTGTGTATCTGTCCATGTGTGTGTCTGTCCCTCTGTGTAACTGTCACTGTGTGTGTCTGTCCCTCTGTGTATCTATCTGTCCATGTGTGTGTCTGTCCCTCTGTGTGTCTGTCCCTCTGTGTAACTGTCACTGTGTGTGTGTGTGTGTGTGTGTGTGTGTGTGTGTGTCTGTCCCTCTGTGTGTCTGTCCCTCTGTGTAACTGTCACTGTGTGTGTGTGTGTGTCTGTCCATGTGTGTGTCTGTCCCTCTGTGTAACTGTCACTGTGTGTGTCTGTCCCTGTGTGTGTGTCTGTCCCCGTGTGTGTGTGTGTGTGTGTCTGTCCCTGTGTGTGTGTCTGTCCCTGTGTGTGTGTCTGTCCCTGTGTGTGTGTCTGTCCCTGTGTGTGTGTCTGTCACTCTGTGTATCTGTCCCTGTATGTTTCTGTCCCTCTGTGTATCTGTCCATGTGTGTGTCTGTCCCTCTGTGTAACTGTCACTGTGTGTGTCTGTCCCTCTGTGTATCTATCTGTCCATGTGTGTGTCTGTCCCTCTGTGTGTCTGTCCCTCTGTGTAACTGTCACTGTGTGTGTGTGTGTGTGTCTGTCCATGTGTGTGTCTGTCCCTCTGTGTAACTGTCACTGTGTGTGTCTGTCCCTGTGTGTGTGTCTGTCCCCGTGTGTGTGTGTGTCTGTCCCTGTGTGTGTGTCTGTCCCTGTGTGTGTGTCTGTCCCTGTGTGTGTGTCTGTCCCCGTGTGTGTGTGTGTCTGTCCCTGTGTGTGTGTCTGTCCCTGTGTGTGTGTCACCATGTCCACAGTGTTTCTATTTCTTGACGCAGTTGCATCAGGACGTTCTGTGCGAGGCAAGAAAAAGGAAGGGGAGGCAGCACCACCAGCATGCAGTCACATGGAGAGGCACACTAAGGACGTAGGTAACACTACCACATGATCTACACTAGTGTTATCTGTGGTTTTACATATGACTGCAGGTAACACTACCACATTTTCAGAACTAGTGTTATCTGTGGTTTTACATAGGACTGCAGGTAACACTACTACATTTTCTGTAATCAGAGATTTATCACTGTGTTACCTGTGGTGTTACATAGGACTGCAGGTGATAACAACAGGTGATAACATCTGTACTTGTACCGCCTCAGATCTGGCAGGACAGTCTCAGAGTTCGGTGGCTACTTGGCTTTCATACTATTTTTTAATGGGAGGGGGTCACCATTAAAATTTTTGCCTCAGGCAGTAGAAGAGCCTCCCTCTCCCCTTCAGTCTGGAGGAAAAGGAAGCTGGGCAGTTGGGGAGCTGACAGCTGCAGAAGGAAAGAAAAAATAATAAAAATATATAAAAATTTGTCATTATCATCATTGTACTGGGCTACAAAATAAATAAATTCCACAAAATAATGTTAAAATTGCAGTTTTTTAATCTTTTCCCCTAAAAATAAATTAATAAAAGTTATTTAATACACTATATATACCCCAAACTGGTTCCTGAAAAACCTACAACTAATCCTGCAAAATAAAAAAAAAATCTGAAGAAAAAAGTTACGAATGCTGGAACACGAAAGGGGAACGTTTTACTGGTCCTTAAGGCTAAAATTAATTATGTTACTAAAGGGTTAAAAATGCAATTGTGTCCCCTGAGTTGTGCGCCAACAAGACTTACTTCAGACACATATTAAAAATCTATAATAAAAAAGTGACATTTTCTGGAGGGTTTTCCCAACTTAAGGGGAACCTGCCATCTGGATTTTGGGTATAGAGCTGAGGACATGCGCTGCTAGATGGCCGCTAGCACATCCGCAATACCCAGTCCCCATTGCTCATACAGCCAATGTATTCCAATACAGAAGTATTGGAATGCATTGTAAAGGGGATTAGACCCCCAAAAGTTGAAGTCCCAAAGTGGGACAAAATATAAAGTGAAAAAAAATTAAAAAAAATAAAGTCCCCCCCCCCCCAAAATTAAAAGTTTCAAGTAAAAAAAAATTAAAAACACGTAAATTCCCCCAAATAAAGTAGAAAAGAAAATTGTAAAAAATTGTGGAAAAAAAGAAAAGTAGACATATTAGGTATCGCGGCATCCGTATCAACCGGCTCTATAAACATATCACATAAACTAACCCCTCAGATGAACACCGTAAGAATAAAAAAATTAAAACTGTGCTAAATAAACAATTTTTTTGTCACCTTACATCACTTAAAGTACAACACCAAGCGATCAAAAAGGCGTATGCCCGCCAAAATAGTACCAATCTAACCGTCACCTCATCCCTCAAAAAATGAGCCCGTACCTAAGACAATTGCCCAAAAAAAAAATAATCTATGGCTCAGAATATAGAGTCACTAAAACATTGTTTTTAGTATTTTTTTTTTAAATGCTGTTATTGTGTAAAACTTAAGTAAATAAAAAAAGTATACATATTAGGTATCACCACATCCGTAAGTACCTGCTCTATAAAAATATCACATGACCTAACCCCTCAGGTGAACAACGTAACAAAATTAAAAATTAAAACGGTGTAAAAAAAGCCATTTTGTCACCTTATATCACAAAAAGTGTAATAGCAAGCAATCAAAAAGTAATATGCACCCCAAAATAGTGCCAATCAAACCGTCATATCATCCCGCAAAAATCATACCCTACCTAAGATAATCGTCCAAAAACTAAAAAACTATGGCTCTCAGACTATGGACACACTAAAATATGATTTTTTTTGTTTCAAAAATGAAATCATTGTGTAAAACTTGCATAAATAAAAAAAAGTAGACATATTAAGTATCGCCGCGTCCATAAGAACCTGCTCTATAAAAATATCACATGACCTAACACCTCAGATGAACACCGTAAAAAAAAGTAATATAAAAACCGTGTAAAAAAAGCAATTTTTTGTCACCTTACATTACAATAAGTGTAATAGCAAGCGATCAAAAAGTCATATGCACCCTAAAATAGTGCGAATCAAACCATCATCTCATCTCGCAAAAATCATACCCTACCTAAGATAATTGCCCAAAAACTGAAAAAACTATGGCTCTCAAACTATGGAGACACTAAAACATGATTTTTAATGTTTCAAAAATGAAATCATTGTGTAAAACTTACATTAAAGAAAAGTAGACATGTTACGTATCACCGCGTCCGTAAGAAACTGCTCTATAAAAATATCACATGACCTAACCCTTCAGGTTAACACCGTAAAAAAAAAAAAATACAAATGGTGTAAAAAAGCCATTTTTTGTCACCTTATATCACAAAAAGTGTAATAGCAAGCGATCAAAAAGCCAATCAAACCATCATCTCATCCCGCAAAAAATCATACCCTAACTAAGATAATCGCCCAAAAACTGAAAAAAACTATGGTTCTCAGACTATGGAGACACTAAAACATGATTTTTTTTTTATGAAATCATTGTGTAAAACTTACATAAATAAAAAAAAGTTGACATATTAGGTATCGCCACGTCCGTAAGAACCTGCTCTATAAAAATATCACATGACCTAACACCTCAGATGAACACCGTAAAAAAAGTAATATAAAAACAGTGTAAAAAAAGCAATTTTTTGTCACCTTACATTACAATAAGTGTAATAGCAAGCGATTAAAAAGTCATACGCACCCCAAAATAGTGCCAATCAAACCGTCATCTCATCCCACAAAAATCATACCCTACCTAAGATAATCGCCCAAAAACTGAAAAAACTATGGCTCTCAGACTATGGAGACACTAAAACATGATTTTTTTGTTTCAAAAATGAAATCATTGTGTAAAACTTACATTAAAAAAAAGTAGACATGTTGCATATCACCGCATCCGTAAGAACCTGCTCTATAAAAATATTACATGACCTATCCCCTCAGATGAACACCGTAAAAAAATAAGAATACAAATGGTGTAAAAAAAACATTTTTTGTCACCTTATATCACAATTTTTTTTATAGCAAGCGATCAAAAATTCATACGCACCCCAAAATAGTGCCAATCAAACCGTCATCTCATCCTGCAAAAATCATACCCTACCTAAGATAATCGTCCAAAAACTAAAAAACTATGGGTCTTAGACTATGGAGACACTAAAACATGATTTTTTTTGTTTCAAAAATGTAATCATTGTTTAAAACTTACATTAAAGAAAAGTAGACATGTTACGTATCACCGCGTCCGTTAGAACCTGCTCTATAAAAATATCACATGACCTAACCCTTCAGGTAACATTGTGAAAAAATAAAAAATACAAATGGTGTAAAAAAGCTATTTTTTGTCACCTTACATCACAAAAAGTATAATAGCAAGCGATCAAAAAGTCATTCGCACTCCAAAATAGTGCCAATCAAACCGTCATCTCGTCCCGCAAAAATCATACCCTACCTAAGATAATCGCCCAAAAACTGAAAAAACTATGGCTCTCAGAATATAGAGACAATACAACATGATTTTTTTTTGTTTCAAAAATGAAATCATTGTGTAAAACTTACATAAATAAAAAAATTGACATATTAGGTATCGCCACGTCCGTAAGAACCTGCTCTATAAAAATATCACATGACCTAACACCTCAGGTGAACACCGTAAAAAAAGTAATATAAAAACAGTGTAAAAAAAGCGCTATTTTTTGTCACCTTACAGTACAATAAGTGTAATAGCAAGCGATCAAAAATTCATACGCACCCCAAAATAGTGCCAATCAAACCGTCATCTCATTCCGCAAAAATCATACCCTACCTAAGATAATCGTCCAAAAACTAAAAAACTATGGCTCTCAGACTATGGAGACACTAAAACATGATTTTTTTTTGTTTCAAAAATGAAATCAATGTGTAAAACTTACATAAAAAAAAAAGTTGACATATTAGGTATCACCACGTCCGTAAGAACCTGCTCTATAAAAATATCACATGACCTAACCCCTCAGGTGAACACCGTAAAAAAATAAAAATACAAATGGTGTAAAAAAAACATTTTTTGTCACCTTATATAACAAAAAGTGTAATATCAAGCGATCAAAAAGCCAATCAAACCATCATCTCATCCTGCAAAAATCATACCCTAACTAAGATAATCGCCCAAAAACTGAAAAAACTATGGTTCTACGACTATGGAGACACTAAAACATGATTTTTTTTTGTTTCAAAAATGAAATCATTGTGTAAAACTTACATAAATAAAAAAAGTAGACATATTAGGTATCGCCGCGTCCGTAAGAATCTGCTCTATAAAAATATTTAATGACCTAACCCCTCAGGTGAACACCGTTAAAAAAATAAAAACGGTGTAAAAAAGCAATTTTTTGTCACCTTACATCACAAAAAGTGTAATAGCAAGCGATCAAAAAGTCATACGCAACCCAAAATAGTGCGAATCAAACCATCATCTCATCCCGCAAAAATCATACCCTAACTAAGATAATCGCCCAAAAACTAAAAAAACTATGGCTCTCAAACTATGGAGACACTAAAACATGATTTTTTTTGTTTCAAAAATGAAATCATTGTGTAAAACTTACATTAAAAAAAGTAGTCATGTTACGTATCACCGTGTCCGTAAGAACCTGCTCTATAAAAATATCACATGACCTAACCCTTCAGGTTAACACCGTAAAAAAATTAAAAATATAAATGGTGTAAAAAAGCCATTTTTTGTCACCTTACATCACAAAAAGTGCAATAGCAAGCGATCAAAAAGTCATACGCACTCCAAAATAGTGCCAATCAAACCGTCATCTCATCCCGCAAAAATCATACCCTACCTAAGATAATCGCCCAAAAACTAAAAAAAAACTATGGCTCTCAGACTATGGAGACACTAAAACATGATTTTATTCTGTTTCAAAAATGAAATCATTGTGTAAAACTTACATAAATAAAAAAAATTAGACATATTAGGTATCCCCGCATCCGTAATAACCTGTTCTATAAAAATATCACATGATTTAATCCCTCAGGTGAAAAAAAAAAAAAAAACAGTGTCAAAAAGCCATTTCGTCACCTTACATCACAAAAAGTGTAATAGCAAGTGATCAAAAAGTTATATGCACCCTATAATAGTACCAATCAAACCGTCATCTCATCCTGAAAAAAATTAGCCCCTACACAAGACAGTCGCCCAAAAAATAATTAAAACTACGGCTTTCAGAATGTGGAGAGACTAAAAAAATCATTTTTTTTTCAAAAATGCTTTGTTATGTAAAACTGAAACAAACAACCAAAAAAAGTATTCATATTTGGTATTGTCGCGTCAGTGACAACCTGCTCTATAAAAATACCACATGATCTAACCTGTCAGATGAATGTTGTAAATAACGGTGCCAAAACAGCTATTTCTTGTTTCCTTGCCTCACAAAAAGTGTAATATAGAGCAACCAAAAATCATATGTACTCTAAAATAGTACCAAAAAAAATGCCACCGTATCCCGTAGTTTCCAAAATGGGGTCACTTTTTTGGAGTTTCTACTCTAGGGGTGCTTTAGAAGGGCTTCAAATGGGACATGGTGTCAAAAAACCAGTCCAGCAAAATCTGCCTTCCAAAAACTGTATGGCATTCCTTTCCTTCTGCGCCCTGCCGCGTGCCCGTACAGCAGTTTACGACCACATATGGGGTGTTTCTGTAAACTACAGAATCAGGGCAATAAATATTGAGCTTTGTTTGGCTGTTAACCCTTGCTTTGTTAGCGGAAAAAAATGATTAAAATGGAAAATCTGCCCAAAATTTTAAATTCTGAAATTTCATCTCTATTTTCCATTAATTTTTGTGGAACACCTAAAGGGTTAACAAAGTTTGTAAAATCAGTTTTGAATACCTTGAGGGGTGTAGTTTCTAAAATGGGGTCACTTTGTTGGAGTTTCTACTCTATGGCTGCATCAGGGGGGCTTCAAATGGGACATGGTGTCAAAAAAAACAGTCCAGCAAAATCTGCCTTCCAAAAACCGTATGGCATTCCTTTCCTTCTGCGCCCTGCCGTGTGCCCATACAGCAGTTTACAACCACATATGGGGTGTTTCTGTAAACTGCAGAATCAGGGCCATAAATATTAAGTTTTGTTTGGCTTTTAACCCTTGCTTTGTAACTGGAAAAAATTATTAAAATGGAAAATCTGCCAAAAAAGTGAAATTCTGAAATTTTATCTCTATTTTCCATTAATTCTTGTGGAACACCTAAAGGGTTAACAAAGTTTGTAAAAATTTGTTTTGAATACCTTGAGGGGTGTAGTTTGTAAAATGGGGTCTTTTTTTGGTGGTTTCTATTATGTAAGCCTCGCAAAGTGACTTCAGACCTGAACTGGTCCTAAATAAGTGGGTTTTAGAAATTTTCTGAAAAATTTCAAGATTTGCTTCTAAGCCTTGTAACGTCCCCCAAAAATAAAATGGCATTCATAAAATGATCCAAACATGAAGTAGACATATGGGGAATGTAAAGTAATAACTATTTTTGGAGGTATTACTATCTATTATAAAAGTAGAGAAATTTTAATTTGGAAATTTGCTAATTGTTAAAAAAATAAAATAAAATTTGGAATTTTTCTATAAATAAATTTTTTTGACTACATTTTAGCACTGTCATGAAGTACGGTACAATACGTGACAAGAAAATAATCTCAGAATGGCGTGGATAAGTAAAAGCGTTTTAAAGTTATTACCACATAAAGTGACACATGTCAGATTTGCAAAAAATGGCCAGATCCTTTAAAAAAAATTGCAGGGTCCTGAAGGGGTTAAGATCCATGGTATTCCTGAAAATATTGTGTCTGGCAGAGAAGTTCAATTTGTTTCAAAGTTCTGGAGATCTTTTTGTAATGGTTTGGGGGTCACTCTCTCGTTCTGTTCAGCCTTTCACCCGGAATCTAATGGGCAGATGAAAGGCTGAATCAGAGTCTAGAACAATTTCTGAGATATTATGTCGCTGACAGTCAAAGTGATTGGGTACAGTATCTGTCATTGTCTGAACTAGCCATTAATAACGGTCTTTACAGCTCTACCAATACTTCGCCGTTCTTTGGTAATTATGGTTTCCACCCCCGCATGCGCTCATTTAGGTCTTCAGTTTCTGGTAATCAAGAGGTGGAGGTTGTATCTGATAAACTATGCACATTCTGGGCCCAGGTTTATACGAACCTGAGGAATTCCCAGGAGGACCAAAAGAGAATCGCTAACGGTACTTCCACACTTGCTGCAGAGGATTCTGGCAGGCAGTTCCGTCGTGTTGGCTGAAGAGGTCCATGTGGATCGGTTGATTAAGAAATTGCACCCTGCAAACCTGCTCTTATTTAGGGTCCAGGGGCCCCTCCTGAAGGATGGGGGGGGGGGGGTTACTGTTATGGTTCTCCAACCGTGGCTGCCTCTGTGTGGCAGCAGCGTCCAGTTGCCGGGGGAACTAGGACTGCTGGGCTGCCTTTCAGGCCAATGAGGTTCCAGAGAGTCAGGATGTACAGTCGGAAGCCCGACCTGGCATGAGCTGCTTACTCCTCTGCAGGTGCTGATGAATTTCTTGTCCTCTGGCTCCCCCTACTGTTCCCTTGTTGTATTAAAGTCTCCTTTGGCGTTGGATTTCTGGACTTAGTATTGGGACTACGTTTCTTGGCTTCTGGTAATTTTGTATTGTATTGACCTCTTGGTTTTGACTTTTGGAGTGTTTGGTTTTCGCGTCTGTCTCTGGCGTTTCTTGTACTTCATTGTCCGACTGGTATTTGACCCTTTTCCGTACAACCTCTCTCTTTGAGTTTGTCTGTTTGTTGTTCCCTGTTTGTGTGTCGCTTGCACATGGATTTCAGTACAGGGACTGACGTCCAGTTGTAGGGTCAATGCCTAGAGCAGTGACGGCTAACCTCCGGCACTCCAGATGTGGTGAAATTACGACTCCCAGCATGGTCCATTCATTTCTGTGGAGTTCTTAGAACAGCCAAGCAAGGGGGCATCTTGGGAGTTGTAGTTTTACCACATCTGGAATGCCAGAGGTTAGCCATTACTAGCCTAGAGTGACGTTGGTAGGGATAGTAGGTCAGGGCAGTTTTAGGGCTGCACTATCCCTGTTTGTGTGTGACAGTAGTTGTTATCCTGACTGGACCTTACACTTATCCTGACAGGACCTTACCTTATGACAATCGTACACTTCTTATACTGCATAATGATGAACTTATACAAGTTATACCTACTCATGAGTAAACTTCTACTTGTTATACCCCATAATGAAGACCTTACACTTGGTATACCTCATGATGAGGAACTTACACTTCTTATACTTCATGGTGGGGACCTTACACTCGTTATTCCCCATGATGAGGACCTTAAACTTGGTATACCTCATCATGAGGAACTTACACTTCTTATACCTCATGGTGGGGACCTTACACTTGTTATTCCCCATGAGGAGGACCTTACACGTTATTCCTCATGATGAAGACCTTACAGTTGTTATATCTCATGATGAGGACCTTAGACTTGTTATTCCCCATGATGAGAACCTAACATTTGTTATACCCCATGATGATGACCATACACATATTATACCCCATGATGAGGACCTTACACTCGTTATACCCCATGATGAGGAGCTTACACTTGTTATATCCAATGATGAGGACCTTACACTTGTTATGACCCATGATGAGGACCATACACATATTATACCCCATGATGAGGACCTTACACTTGTTATACCCCATAATGAGGAGCTTACATTTGTTATATCCCATGATGAGGACCTTACACTTGTTATGACCCATTATGAGGAACTTACACTTGTTATATCCCATGATGAGGACCTTACACTTGTTATATCCCATGATGAGTACCTTACACTTGTTATACCCCTGCTGAGGACCTTGTACATGTTATACCTCATGATGAGGACCTTACACTTGTTATACCCCATGATGAGGACATTACAATTGTTATACCCCATGATGAGGACTCAGAGCTTACACTTGTTATGTCCCATGTTGAGGACCTTACACTTTTTGACCCATTATGAAGAACTTACACTTGTTATATCCCATGATGAGGACCTTACACCTGTTATAAACCATGATGAGGACCTTACACTTGTTATATCCCATGATGAGGACCTTACACTTGTTATACCCCATAATGAGGACCTTACACTTGTTATACCCCATTCTGAGGACCTTATACATGTTATACCTCATGATAAGGCCCTTACACTTTTTATATCCCATGATGAGGACCTTACACTTGTTATATCCCATGATGAGGACCTTACACTTTTTATATCCCATGATGACGACATTACACTTCTAATTCCCCATGATAAGGACCTTACACTTGTTATACCCCATTCTGAGGACCTTATACATGTTATACCTCATGATAAGGACCTTACACTTGTTACACTCCATGATGACGACAATACACTTAGTATACCTAATGATGAGGACCTTACACTTGTTATACCCCATGATGAGGACAATATAGTTGTTAAACCCTATGGTGAGGACCTTACACATGTTATACCTCATGATGAGGACCTTACACATGTTATACCCCATGATGAGGACCTTACACTTGTTATTCCCAATAATGAGGATCTTACACTTGTTATACCCCATGATGAGGACCTTACAATTGTTATATGCCATGATGAGAACATTACATGTTTTATACCCATAATAAGAACATTACTGTGTTATACCCCATGATAAGAACCTTACATTTGTTAAACCCTATGATGACGATATTACAAGTATTATACCCATGATGAGGACCTTACACTTGTTATACCCCATAATAAGGAGCTTAAACTTGTTATACCCCATGATAAGGACCTTACACTTGTTATACCCCATGATGAGGACCTTACACTTGTTATACACCATTATTAGGACCTTACACTTGTTATATCCCATTATGAGGACCTTACACTTGTTATACCCCATAATGAGGACCTTAAACTTGTTATACCCCATGATAAGGACCTTACACTTGTTATACCTCATTATGAGGACCTTACACTTGTTATACACCATGATAAGGACCTTATACTTGTTACACTCCATGATGACGACATTACACTTAGTATACCTAATGATGAGGACCTTACACTTGTTATACCCCATGATGAGGACCTTACACTAGTTATACCCCATGATAAGGACCTTACACTTGTTATTCCCTATGATGAGGACCTTACACTTGTTATATCCCATAATGAGGACCTTACACTTGTTATACCCCATGATGAGGTCCTTACACTTGTTATACCCCATGATGAGGACTTTCTACTTGTTATACCCCATAAGGAGGACCTTACACTTGTTATACCCCATGATAAGGACCTTACACTTGTTATACCCCATGATGAGGACCTTACACTTGTTATACCCCATGATGAGGACCTTACACTTG
The DNA here is from genome assembly GCF_905171765.1 of Bufo bufo. Lineage (NCBI taxonomy): Eukaryota > Metazoa > Chordata > Amphibia > Anura > Bufonidae > Bufo > Bufo bufo. Next base: position 835,747,503 of record NC_053389.1, on the reverse strand, counting down.
TTATTCCCCATGATGAGGACCTTACACTTGTTATACCTAATGATGAGGACCTTACACTTGTTATACCTAATGATGAGGACCATACACTTGTTATACACCATGATGAGGACCTTACACTTTATATAGCCCATAACATCCGAAGTCGATTTGTATAATACTTCATTTAAATACTGTACGGAGTGAGCGCTCCGTACAGTATTAGAATTTATTGGCTCCTATGAGCCAAAGTTATTACTTTGTGAAGTCTCGTACCACTTGGAACCGAACCCGAGTTCGGGAAATGTTTTCTTACAGTAGAAATTTATTTATGAAGTTATTATGCGAAGGTTCGCGAGACTTCGCGAAGTAATAACTTTGGCTCTTAGGAGCCAGTATATTTTAATACTGTACGAAGTGCTCGCTCCGTACAGTATTTAAATGAAGTATTATGCGAATCGGTCATCCCTAATGAGGTCCTTGCCCTTGTTATTCCCCATGATGAGGACCATAATATGGGAGATGTCAGGATAAGGCACCAGTGACGTCTTTACTATCCTGCACACACAGGGCCAGATTTATCATTAGCTCAAGTCAGAATAATGGAGTGAAAAGTCACACATTTTTGCGCAATCGCTAAAACTGCGCAAAAATTTGCAACTGTCTTTGGCTCTGCGCTTTGCTCGCCAGTTTTCTGAAAGTGGGCGTGTTTTCTTATGTAAATGAATCTCTAGACAGATTTACTATTGCGACTATTTAAAAAAAGTCGCAAAAAATTGTGCAATTTCACTCCAGTGAGGACCATGCTTATCTTATGCGACTTTTTATTGGAACATGCGACTTTTACGTAAAGACGTGTGACTTTTGTAAAGCCGCATACTGACGGATAAACTGCTACCGTCAAACCACATTTATTACAGTCTTAACCACCTCAGCCCCCCTAGCTTAACCCCTTAAGGACTTAGGACGTATCGGTACGGCATGGGTCCCGAGTCCTTAACGACCCATGACGTGCTGGTACGTCATGAGTTTAAAATAAGATTGCGGCGCCCCGGGGGTTAATCCGAACAGGATGCCGGCAGAAATCATTCAGCTGGCATCCTGTCACAACGCCGAGGGGGGTCATATGACCCCCCCGTATCAGCGATCGCAGCAAACCGCAGGTCAATTCAGACCTGCGGTTTGCTGCGCTTTTAGCCGATTCTGATCCCCGCGGTCTCTGACCGCGGGGATCAAACGTTAAAATGCCCGAAATTAAGTTTGTTTAACCCCCCCTGCACCCCTGAATGATATTATGTGGGCGGGTGGTGCAGGCACATTGCTGGCACCCTGGTATAAACGGCTGACATCAGTGATGCGATGTCAGTCGCTTAACCCTTTCCATACAGCGGTCCGTACGGACCGCTGTATGGAAAAGGTTGACAGCGCAGGGAGCTCCCTCCCTCTCCCATCGGGGGGCTGCTGTGCCTTTGCAGCCCCCCGATGGGAGAGGGAGAGAGCCCACAGACAGCCCCCCGACAGCCCCGTCCTTACCCTTCCCCGTCTGCGCAGTTCTGACCAGTACTGAGCAGACGGGAAGGGTTCCCATGGCAACAGGACGCCGTCTCAGGCATCATGCTGTCCATGGTGCTGAACAGATCTGTGCTAAAGGCAGAGATCTGTTCAGACAAAGTGCAAGTAAAATACAGTATAGTATATTGTACTGTACTGTATTATACAGACATCAGACCCACTGGATCTTCAAGAACCAAGTGGGTCTGGGTCAAAAAAATGTAAAAAAAAGTGAAAAAAGTTAAGATAAAAAAAACACACATTTATCACTGAATAAAAAATAAATAAATAAAATACACTACACATATTAGGTATCGCCGCGTCCGTAACGACCTGATCTATAAAACAGTCATGTTACTTTACCCGCACGGTGAACACCATAAAAATAAAAATATAAAAACTATGAGAAAATTAAAATTTTGCCCACCTTACTTCCCAAAAAAGGTAATAAAAGTGATCAAAAAAGTCGCATGTACGCCAAAATAGTACCAATCAAACCGTCATCTCATCCCGCAAAAATCATACCCTACCCAAGATTATCGCCCAAAAACTGAAAAAACTATGGCTCTTAGACTATGGAAACACTAAAACATGATTTTTTTTGTTTCAAAAATGAAATCATTGTGTTAAACTTAAATAAATAAAAAAAAAGTATACATATTAGGTATCGCCGCGTCCGTATCGACCGGCTCTATAAAAATATCACATGATCTAACCCCTCAGGTGACCACCGTAAAAAAATAAAAATAAAAACGGTGTAAAAAAAGCCATTTTTTGTCATCTTACGTCACAGAAAGTGTAATAGCAAGCAATCAAAAAGTCATATGCACCCCAAAATAGTGCCAATCAAACCGTCATCTCATCCCGCAAAAAATGAGACCCTACTTAAGATAATCGCCCCAAAAACTGAAAAAACTATGGCTCTTAGACTATGGAGACACTAAAACATTTTTTTTGTTTTAAAAATGAAATCATTGTGTAAAACTTACATAAATAAAAAAAATTGTATACATATTAGGTATCGCCGCGTCCGTGACAACCTGCTCTATAAAATTACCACATGATCTAACCTGTCAGATGAATGTTGTAAATAACAAAAAATAAAAACGTGCCAAAAAATCTATTTCTTGTTACCTTGCCGCACAAAAAAGTGTAATATAGAGCAACCAAAAATCATATGTACCCTAAACTAGTACCAACAAAACTTCCACCCTATCCCGTAGTTTCTAAAATGGGGTCACTTTTTTGGAGTTTCTACTCTAGGGGTGCATCAGGGGGGCTTCAAATGGGACATGGTGTCAAAAAACCAGTCCAGCAAAATCTGCCTTCCAAAAACCGTATGGCATTCCTTTCCTTCTGCGCCCTGCCGTGTGCCCGTACAGCGGTTTACGACCACATATGGGGTGTTTCTGTAAACTACAGAATCAGGGCCATAAATAATGAGTTTTGTTTGGCTGTTAACCCTTGCTTTGTTACTGGAAAAAAAATATTAAAATGGAAAATCTGCCAAAAAAGTGAAATTTTGAAATTGTATCTCTATTTTCCATTAAATCTTGTGCAACACCTAAAGGGTTAACAAAGTTTGTAAAATCAGTTCTGAATACCTTGAGGGGTGTAGTTTCTTAGATGGGGTCACTTTTCTGGAGTTTCTACTCTAGGGGTGCATCAGGGGGGCTTCAAATGGGACATGGTGTCAAAAAACCAGTCCAGCAAAATCTGGCTTCCAAAAACCATACGGCGCACCTTTCACTCTGCGCCCCGCTGTGTGGCCGTACAGTAGTTTACGGCCACATATGGGGTGTTTCTGTAAACGGCAGAGTCAGGGCAATAAAGATACAATCTTGTTTGGCTGTTAACCCTTGCTTTGTTAGTGGAAAAAATGGGTTAAAATGGAAAATTAGGCAAAAAAATGAAATTCTCAAATTTCATCCCCATTTGCCAATAACTCTTGTGCAACACCTAAAGGGTTAATGAAGTTTTTAAAATCAGTTTTGAATACCTTGAGGGTGTAGTTTATAGAATGGGGTCATTTTTGGGCGGTTTCTATTATGTAAGCCTCACAAAGTGACTTCAGACCTGTAGTGGTCCCTAAAAATTGGGTTTTTGTAAATTTCTGAAAAATTTCAAGATTTGCTTCTAAACTTCTAAGCCTTGTAACATCCCCAAAAAATAAAATATCATTCCCAAAATAATTCAAACATGAAGTAGACATATGGGCAATGTAAAGTCATCACAATTTTTGGGGGTATTACTATGTATTACAGAAGTAGAGAAACTGAAACTTTGAAATTTGCATATTTTTCAAAATTTTTGGTAAATATGGTATTTTTTTATGCAAAAAAAATAATTTTACCAGTGTCATGAAGTACAATATGTGACGAAAAAACAATCTCAGAACGGCCTGGATAAGTCAAAGCGTTTTAAAGTTATCAGCACTTAAAATGACACTGGTCAGATTTGCACAAAATGGCCTGGTCCTTAAGGTGAAATAGGGCTGAGTCCTTAAGGGGTTAAACCCCCTTAATGACCAGGGCACTTTTTACACTTCTGACCTACACTACTTTCACCGTTTATTGCTCGGTCATGCAACTTACCACCCAAATGAATTTTACCTCCTTTTCTTCTCACTAATAGAGCTTCCATTTGGTGGTATTTCATTGCTGCTGACATTTTTACTTTTTTTGTTATTAATCGAAATTTAACGATTTTTTTGCAAAAAAATGACATTTTTCACTTTCAGTTGTAAAATTTTGCAAAAAAAACGACATCCATATATAAATTTTTCTCTAAATTTATTGTTCTACATGTCTTTGATAAAAAAAAAATGTTTGGGTAAAAAAAAAATGGTTTGGGTAAAAGTTATAGCGTTTACAAACTATGGTACAAAAATGTGAATTTCCGCTTTTTGAAGCAGCTCTGACTTTCTGAGCACCTGTCATGTTTCCTGAGGTTCTACAATGCCCAGACAGTAGAAAACCCCCACAAATGACCCCATTTCGGAAAGAAGACACCCTAAGGTATTCACTGATGGGCATAGTGAGTTCATGGAAGTTTTTATTTTTTGTCACAAGTTAGCGGAAAATGATGATTTTTTTTTATTTTCTTACAAAGTTTCCTATTCCACTAACTTGTGACAAAAAATAAAAACTTCCATGAACTCACTATGCCCATCACGAAATACCTTGGGGTGTCTTCTTTCCAAAATGGGGTCACTTGTGGGGTGGTTATACTGCCCTGGCATTCTAGGAGCCCTAATGCGTGCAAAGTAGTTTGAAATCAAAATCTGTAAAAAATGACCTGTGAAATCCTAAAGGTGCTCTTTGGAATATGGGCCCCTTTGCCCACCTAGGCTGCAAAAAAGTGTCACACATCTGGTATTGCCGTACTCAGGAGAAGTTGGGCAATGTGTTTTGGGGTGTCTTTTTACATATACCCATGCTGGGTGAGAGAAATATCTTGGCAAAAGACAACTTTTCCTATTTTTTTATACAAAGTTGGCATTTGACCAAGATATTTATCTCACCCAGCATGGGTATATGTAAAATGACACCCCAAAACACATTCCCCAACTTCTCCTGAGTACGGCAATACCAGATGTGTGACACTTTTTTGCAGCCTAGGTGGGCAAAGGGGCCCACATTCCAAAGAGCACCTTTAGGATTTCACCGGCCATTTTTTACAGATTCTGATTTCAAACTACTTACCACACATTTGGGCCCCTAGAATGCCAGGGCAGTATAACTACCCCACAAGTGACCCCATTTTGGAAAGAAGACACTCCAAGGTATTTCGTGATGGGCATAGTGAGTTCATGGAAGTTTTTATTTTTTGTCACAAGTTAGTGGAATATGAGACTTTGTAAGAAAAAAATAAAATAAAAAAAAATCATAATTTTCTGCTAACTTGTGACAAAAAATGAAAAATTCTAGGAACTCGCCATGCCCCTCACGGAATACCTTGGGGTGTCTTCTTTCCAAAATGGGGTCACTTGTGGGGTAGTTATACTGTACTGCCCTGGCATTCTAGGGGCCCTAATGTGTGGTAAGTAGGTAAATGACCTGTGAAATCCTAAAGGTGCTCTTTGGAATATGGGCCCCTTTGCCCACCTAGGCTGCAAAAAAGTGTCACACATCTGGTATCGCCGTATTCAGGAGAAGTTGGGCAATGTGTTTTGGGGTGTCTTTTTACATATACCCATGCTGGGTGAGAGAAATATCTCGGCAAAAGACAACTTTTCCCATTTTTTATACAAAGTTGGCATTTGACCAAGATATTTATCTCACCCAGCATGGGTATATGTAAAATGACACCCCAAAACACATTCCCCAACTTCTCCTGAGTACGGCGATACCAGATGTGTGACACTTTTTTGCAGCCTAGATGCGCAAAGGGGCCCACATTCCTTTTAGGAGGGCATTTTCAGACATTTGGATCCCAGACTTCTTCTCACGCTTTAGGGCCCCTAAAATGCCAGGGCAGTATAAATACCCCACATGTGACCCCATTTTGGAAAGAAGACACCCCAAGGTATTCAATGAGGGGCATGGCGAGTTCATAGAATTTTTTTTTTTGCCACAAGTTAGCGGAAATTGATTATTATTTATTTTTTTCTCACAAAGTCTCCCTTTCCGCTAACTTGGGACAAAAATTTCAATCTTTCATGGACTCAATATGCCCCTCACGGAATACCTGGGGGTGTCTTCTTTCTGAAATGGGGTCACATGTGGGGTATTTATACTGCCCTGGCATTCTAGGGGCCTTAAAGCGTGAGAAGAAGTCTGGAATATAAATGTCTAAAAAATTTTACGCATTTGGATTCCGTGAGGGGTATGGTGAGTTCATGTGAGATTTTATTTTTTGACACAAGTTAGTGGAATATGAGACTTTGTAAGAAAAAAAATAAAAAATTCCGCTAACTTGGGCCAAAAAAATGTCTGAATGGAGCCTTACAGGGGGGTGATCAATGACCGGGGGGTGATCAATGACAGGGGGGTGATCAATGACAGGGGGGTGATCAATGACAGGGGGGTGATCAATGACAGGGGGGTGATCAGGGAGTCTATATGGGGTGATCAGGGAGTCTATATGGGGTGATCACCCCCCTATAAGGCTCCATTCAGATGTCCGTATGTGTTTTGCGGACATCTGAATGCAGCCTTACAGGGGGGTGATCAATGACAGGGGGGTGATCAGGGAGTCTATATGGGGTGATCAGCGGTTAATAAGGGGTTAATAAGTGACAGGGGGGGTGTAGTGTAGTGTGGTGCTTGGTGCTACTTATTGCAGAGCTACCTGTGTCCTCTGGTGGTCGATCCAAACAAAGGGGACCACCAGAGGACCAGGTAGCAGGTATATTAGATGCTGTTATCAAAACAGCGTCTAATATACCTGTTAGGGGTTAAAAAAAACACATCTCCAGCCTGCCAGCGAACGATCGCCGCTGGCAGGCTGCAGATCCACTCGCTTACCTTCCGATCTTGTGAACGCGCGCTCCTGTGTGCGCGCGTTCACAGGAAATCTCGCGTCTCGTGAGAGGACGCGTATATGCGTGACTGTGCGCAGGGCTGCCGCCTCCGGAACGCGATCCTGCGTTAGGCGGTCCGGAGGCGGTTAAAGGGCTGATCATAAATCTGACTTAGCTAAAACTGACTTTAGCCATATGTGAAAGTGGAGTGAGCTGTCAGATGAATGATGAATCTGGCCCCTAGTTTTATTCCTAGCTTCCCCCTGTATTAGATCAGGATGTGAAAACTAATTGAAATAAGGACCTTTGTATCCTCTCTACCGCCACCTAGCGTCTCACTGTGTCCATAACAGGGACTGTCCATGTGGGAGAGAACACTTCCGCATCATCACGTGTCCGCAGCCAGGTGACGTCACTCGGGTGTACACAGCGTCTCTTTCGGACTCTTCCAGGTGCATCTAACGTGATGACATCATGACCCCGCCCCCTGCTGCGTTTTACGTAAGACGCTAAGATGAGAGAGGGGGGGGTTCGGTAATAAGATGGCGGCTGGAGGGTCCCGGGGAGGTGAGTGAGGGGCCTGGGAGCCGTGTACTGGAGACATGACATGACGTGCTACCTACCTGCCATCATTATATACTGCGTGTGCCGTATACCACAGCCGTATCCTCCTCCATCCTGTCATCAGTATATACAGTCCATATCATATGTCTGTATACACTGCTCTCCTATATTATATATACAGTATATATCATACGTCTGTATACACTGCTCTCCTATATTATATATACAGTATATATCATACGTCTGTATACACTGCTCTCCTATATCATATATACAGTATATATCATATGTCTGTATACACTGCTCTCCTATGTTATATATACAGTATATATCATGTCTGTATACACTGCTCTCCTATGTTATATATACAGTATATATCATACGTCTGTATACACTGCTCTCCTATATCATATATACAGTATATATCATACGTCTGTATACACTGCTCTCCTATATTATATATACAGTATATATCATATGTCTGTATACACTGCTCTCCTATATCATATATACAGTATATATCATACGTCTGTATACACTGCTCTCCTATATCATATATACAGTATATATCATATGTCTGTATACACTGCTCTCCTATATCATATATACAGTATATATCATACGTCTGTATACACTGCTCTCCTATGTTATATATACAGTATATATCATGTCTGTATACACTGCTCTCCTATGTTATATATACAGTATATATCATACGTCTGTATACACTGCTCTCCTATATTATATATACAGTATATATCATACGTCTGTATACACTGCTCTCCTATATTATATATACAGTATATATCACGTCTGTATACACTGCTCTCCTATATCATATATACAGTATATATCATGTCTGTATACACTGCTCTCCTATATTATATATACAGTATATATCACGTCTGTATACACTGCTCTCCTATATCATATATACAGTATATATCATATGTCTGTATACACTGCTCTCCTGTATTATATATACAGTATATATCATGTCTGTATACACTGCTCTCCTATATCATATATACAGTATATATCATATGTCTGTATACACTGCTCTCCTATATTATATATACAGTATATATCATACGTCTGTATACACTGCTCTCCTATATTATATATACAGTATATATCATACGTCTGTATACACTGCTCTCCTATATTATATATACAGTATATATCATATGTCTGTATACACTGCTTTCCTATGTTATATATACAGTATATATCATATGTCTGTATACACTGCTCTCCTGTATCATATATACAGTATATATCATACGTCTGTATACACTGCTCTCCTATATTATATATACAGTATATATCATACGTCTGTATACACTGCTCTCCTATATCATATATACAGTATATATCATACGTCTGTATACACTGCTCTCCTATATTATATATACAGTATATATCATACGTCTGTATACACTGCTCTCCTATGTTATATATACAGTATATATCATACGTCTGTATACACTGCTCTCCTATATTATATATACAGTATATATCATACGTCTGTATACACTGCTCTCCTATATTATATATACAGTATATATCATATGTCTGTATACACTGCTCTCCTATATCATATATACAGTATATATCATACGTCTGTATACACTGCTCTCCTATATCATATATATACAGTATATATCATACGTCTGTATACACTGCTCTCCTATATCATATATACAGTATATATCATACGTCTGTATACACTGCTCTCCTATATTATATATACAGTATATATCATACGTCTGTATACACTGCTCTCCTATATTATATATACAGTATATATCATACGTCTGTATACACTGCTCTCCTATATTATATATACAGTATATATCATATGTCTGTATACACTGCTCTCCTATATTATATATACAGTATATATCATACGTCTGTATACACTGCTCTCCTATATTATATATACAGTATATATCATATGTCTGTATACACTGCTCTCCTATATCATATATACAGTATATATCATACGTCTGTATACACTGCTCTCCTATATCATATATACAGTATATATCATACGTCTGTATACACTGCTCTCCTATATCATATATACAGTATATATCATACGTCTGTATACACTGCTCTCCTATATTATATATACAGTATATATCATGTCTGTATACACTGCTCTCCTATATTATATATACAGTATGTATCATACGTCTGTATACACTGCTCTCCTATGTTATATATACAGTATATATCATATGTCTGTATACACTGCTCTCCTATGTCATATATACAGTCCATATCATACGTCTGTATACACTGCTCTCCTATATCATATATACAGTATATATCATACGTCTGTATACACTGCTCTCCTATATTATATATACAGTATATATCATACGTCTGTATACACTGCTCTCCTATATCATATATACAGTATATATCATACGTCTGTATACACTGCTCTCCTATATCATATATACAGTATATATCATACGTCTGTATACACTGCTCTCCTATATCATATATACAGTATATATCATACGTCTGTATACACTGCTCTCCTATATTATATATACAGTATATATCATACGTCTGTATACACTGCTCTCCTATATCATATATACAGTATATATCATACGTCTGTATACACTGCTCTCCTATATCATATATACAGTATATATCATACGTCTGTATACACTGCTCTCCTATATTATATATACAGTATATATCATGTCTGTATACACTGCTCTCCTATATTATATATACAGTATGTATCATACGTCTGTATACACTGCTCTCCTATGTTATATATACAGTATATATCATATGTCTGTATACACTGCTCTCCTATGTCATATATACAGTCCATATCATACGTCTGTATACACTGCTCTCCTATATCATATATACAGTATATATCATACGTCTGTATACACTGCTCTCCTATATCATATATACAGTATATATCATACGTCTGTATACACTGCTCTCCTATATCATATATACAGTATATATCATACGTCTGTATACACTGTTCTCCTATATCATATATACAGTATATATCATACGTCTGTATACACTGCTCTCCTATATCATATATACAGTATATATCATACGTCTGTATACACTGCTCTCCTATATTATATATACAGTATATATCATATGTCTGTATACACTGCTCTCCTATATTATATATACAGTATATATCATATGTCTGTATACACTGCTCTCCTATATCATATATACAGTATATATCATACGTCTGTATACACTGCTCTCCTATATCATATATACAGTATATATCATACGTCTGTATACACTGCTCTCCTATATCATATATACAGTATATATCATACGTCTGTATACACTGCTCTCCTATATCATATATACAGTATATATCATACGTCTGTATACACTGCTCTCCTATATCATATATACAGTATATATCATACGTCTGTATACACTGCTCTCCTATATCATATATACAGTATATATCATACGTCTGTATACACTGCTCTCCTATATCATATATACAGTATATATCATACGTCTGTATACACTGCTCTCCTATATCATATATACAGTATATATCATACGTCTGTATACACTGCTCTCCTATATTATATATATAGTATATATCATACGTCTGTATACACTGCTCTCCTATATCATATATACAGTATACATCATATGTCTGTATACACTGCTCTCCTATATTATATATAGGAGAGCAGTGTATATAATATAGGAGAGCAGTGTATATATAATATAGGAGAGCAGTGTATATTATATATATATATAATATAGGAGAGCAGTGTATATAATATAGGAGAGCAGTGTATACAGACGTATGATATATACTGTATATATAATATAGGAGAGCAGTGTATACAGACGTATGATATATACTGTATATATGATATAGGAGAGCAGTGTATACAGACATATGATATATACTGTATATATAATATAGGAGAGCAGTGTATACAGACGTATGATATATACTGTATATATGATATAGGAGAGCAGTGTATACAGACGTATGATATATACTGTATATATAACATAGGAGAGCAGTGTATACAGACGTATGATATATACTGTATATATAATATAGGAGAGCAGTGTATACAGACGTATGATATATACTGTATATATAATATAGGAGAGCAGTGTATACAGACGTATGATATATACTGTATATATGATATAGGAGAGCAGTGTATACAGACGTATGATATATACTGTATATATGATATAGGAGAGCAGTGTATACAGACGTATGATAGATACTGTATATATAATATAGGAGAGCAGTGTATACAGACGTATGATATATACTGTATATATAATATAGGAGAGCAGTGTATACAGACGTATGACATATACTGTATATATAACATAGGAGAGCAGTGTATACAGACATGATATATACTGTATATATAATATAGGAGAGCAGTGTATACAGACGTATGATATATACTGTATATATGATATAGGAGAGTAGTGTATACAGACATATGATATATACTGTATATATAATATAGGAGAGCAGTGTATACAGACGTATGATATATACTGTATATATAACATAGAGCAGTGTATACAGACGTATGATATATACTGTATATATAATATAGGAGAGCAGTGTATACAGACATGATATATACTGTATATATGATATAGGAGAGCAGTGTATACAGACGTATGATATATACTGTATATATGATATAGGAGAGCAGTGTATACAGACGTATGATATATACTGTATATATGATATAGGAGAGCAGTGTATACAGACGTATGATATATACTGTATATATAACATAGGAGAGCAGTGTATACAGACGTATGATATATACTGTATATATGATATAGGAGAGCAGTGTATACAGACATGATATATACTGTATATATAATATAGGAGAGCAGTGTATACAGACGTATGATATATACTGTATATATAATATAGGAGAGCAGTGTATACAGACGTATGATATATACTGTATATATAATATAGGAGAGCAGTGTATACAGACGTATGATATATACTGTATATATGATATAGGAGAGCAGTGTATACAGACGTATGATAGATACTGTATATATAATATAGGAGAGCAGTGTATACAGACGTATGATATATACTGTATATATAATATAGGAGAGCAGTGTATACAGACGTATGATATATACTGTATATATAACATAGGAGAGCAGTGTATACAGACATGATATATACTGTATATATAATATAGGAGAGCAGTGTATACAGACGTTTGATATATACTGTATATATGATATAGGAGAGTAGTGTATACAGACGTATGATATATACTGTATATATAATATAGGAGAGCAGTGTATACAGACGTATGATATATACTGTATATATAATATAGGAGAGCAGTGTATACAGACATGATATATACTGTATATATAATATAGGAGAGCAGTGTATACAGACGTATGATATATACTGTATATATGATATAGGAGAGCAGTGTATACAGACGTATGATATATACTGTATATATGATATAGGAGAGCAGTGTATACAGACGTATGATATATACTGTATATATAACATAGGAGAGCAGTGTATACAGACGTATGATATATACTGTATATATGATATAGGAGAGCAGTGTATACAGACATGATATATACTGTATATATAATATAGGAGAGCAGTGTATACAGACGTATGATATATACTGTATATATAATATAGGAGAGCAGTGTATACAGACGTATGATATATACTGTATATATAATATAGGAGAGCAGTGTATACAGACGTATGATATATAATGTATATATGATATAGGAGAGCAGTGTATACAGACATGATATATACTGTATATATAATATAGGAGAGCAGTGTATACAGACGTATGATATATACTGTATATATGATATAGGAGAGCAGTGTATACAGACGTATGATATATACTGTATATATAATATAGGAGAGCAGTGTATACAGACGTATGATATATACTGTATATATGATATAGGAGAGCAGTGTATACAGACGTATGATATATACTGTATATATGATATAGGAGAGCTGTGTATACAGACGTATGATATATACTGTATATATAATATAGGAGAGCAGTGTATACAGACATGATATATACTGTATATATAATATAGGAGAGCAGTGTATACAGACGTATGATATATACTGTATATATAATATAGGAGAGCAGTGTATACAGACATGATATATACTGTATATATGATATAGGAGAGCAGTGTATACAGACGTATGATATATACTGTATATATGATATAGGAGAGCAGTGTATACAGACGTATGATATATACTGTATATATGATATAGGAGAGCAGTGTATACAGACGTATGATATATACTGTATATATAACATAGGAGAGCAGTGTATACAGACGTATGATATATACTGTATATATGATATAGGAGAGCAGTGTATACAGACATGATATATACTGTATATATAATATAGGAGAGCAGTGTATACAGACGTATGATATATACTGTATATATAATATAGGAGAGCAGTGTATACAGACGTATGATATATACTGTATATATAATATAGGAGAGCAGTGTATACAGACGTATGATATATAATGTATATATGATATAGGAGAGCAGTGTATACAGACATGATATATACTGTATATATAATATAGGAGAGCAGTGTATACAGACGTATGATATATAATGTATATATGATATAGGAGAGCAGTGTATACAGACGTATGATATATACTGTATATATAATATAGGAGAGCAGTGTATACAGACGTATGATATATACTGTATATATGATATAGGAGAGCAGTGTATACAGACGTATGATATATACTGTATATATGATATAGGAGAGCTGTGTATACAGACGTATGATATATACTGTATATATAATATAGGAGAGCAGTGTATACAGACATGATATATACTGTATATATAATATAGGAGAGCAGTGTATACAGACGTATGATATATACTGTATATATAATATAGGAGAGCAGTGTATACAGACGTATGATATATACTGTATATATGATATAGGAGAGCAGTGTATACAGACATATGATATATACTGTATATATAATATAGGAGAGCAGTGTATACAGACGTATGATATATACTGTATATATGATATAGGAGAGCAGTGTATACAGACGTATGATATATACTGTATATATAACATAGGAGAGCAGTGTATACAGACATATGATATATACTGTATATATGATATAGGAGAGCAGTGTATACAGACGTATGATATATACTGTATATATCATATGTCTGTATACACTGCTCTCCTATATTATATATACAGTATATATCATACGTCTGTATACACTGCTCTCCTATATTATATATACAGTATATATCATATGTCTGTATACACTGCTCTCCTATATCATATATACAGTATATATCATACGTCTGTATACACTGCTCTCCTATATTATATATACAGTATATATCATACGTCTGTATACACTGCTCTCCTATGTTATATATACAGTATATATCATACGTCTGTATACACTGCTCTCCTATATTATATATACAGTATATATCATATGTCTGTATACACTGCTCTCCTATATTATATATACAGTATATATCATACGTCTGTATACACTGCTCTCCTGTATCATATATATACAGTATATATCATACGTCTGTATACACTGCTCTCCTATATCATATATACAGTATATATCATATGTCTGTATACACTGCTCTCCTATATATCATATATACAGTATATATCATACGTCTGTATACACTGCTCTCCTATATTATATATACAGTATATATCATGTCTGTATACACTGCTCTCCTATATTATATATACAGTATGTATCATACGTCTGTATACACTGCTCTCCTATATTATATATACAGTATGTATCATACGTCTGTATACACTGCTCTCCTATATATCATATATACAGTATATATCATACGTCTGTATACACTGCTCTCCTATATTATATATACAGTATATATCATGTCTGTATACACTGCTCTCCTATATTATATATACAGTATGTATCATACGTCTGTATACACTGCTCTCCTATATTATATATACAGTATGTATCATACGTCTGTATACACTGCTCTCCTATATTATATATACAGTATATATCATACGTCTGTATACACTGCTCTCCTATATTATATATACAGTATATATCATACGTCTGTATACACTGCTCTCCTATATCATATATACAGTATATATCATATGTCTGTATACACTGCTCTCCTATATTATATATACAGTATATATCATACGTCTGTATACACTGCTCTCCTATATCATATATACAGTATATATCATACGTCTGTATACACTGCTCTCCTATATCATATATACAGTATATATCATATGTCTGTATACACTGCTCTCCTATGTTATATATACAGTATATATCATATGTCTGTATACACTGCTCTCCTATATCATATATACAGTCCATATCATACGTCTGTATACACTGCTCTCCTATATCATATATACAGTATATATCATACGTCTGTATACACTGCTCTCCTATGTTATATATACAGTATATATCATATGTCTGTATACACTGCTCTCCTATATTATATATACAGTATATATCATACAGATGTATGATATATACTGTATATTATATATACAGTATATATCATACGTCTGTATACACTGCTCTCCTATATTATATATACAGTATATATCATACGTCTATACACTACTCTCCTATATCATATATACAGTATATATCATACGTCTGTATACACTGCTCTCCTATGTTATATATACAGTATATATCATACGTCTGTATACACTGCTCTCCTATATCATATATACAGTATATATCATACGTCTGTATACACTGCTCTCCTATGTTATATATACAGTATATATCATATGTCTGTATACACTGCTCTCCTATGTCATATATACAGTCCATATCATACGTCTGTATACACTGCTCTCCTATATCATATATACAGTATATATCATGTCTGTATACACTGCTCTCCTATATTATATATACAGTATATATCATACGTCTGTATACACTGCTCTCCTATGTTATATATACAGTATATATCATATGTCTGTATACACTGCTCTCCTATATCATATATACAGTATATATCATACGTCTGTATACACTGCTCTCCTATATTATATATACAGTATATATCATACGTCTGTATACACTGCTCTCCTATGTTATATATACAGTATATATCATACGTCTGTATACACTGCTCTCCTATATTATATATACAGTATATATCATACGTCTATACACTACTCTCCTATATCATATATACAGTATATATCATACGTCTGTATACACTGGTCTCCTGTATCATATATACAGTATATATCATGCGTCTGTATACACTGCTCTCCTATATTATATATACAGTATATATCATACGTCTGTATACACTGCTCTCCTATATTATATATACAGTATATATCATATGTCTGTATACACTGCTCTCCTATATTATATATACAGTATATATCATACGTCTGTATACACTGCTCTCCTATATCATATATACAGTATATATCATACGTCTGTATACACTGCTCTCCTATGTTATATATACAGTATATATCATATGTCTGTATACACTGCTCTCCTATATTATATATACAGTATATATCATACAGATGTATGATATATACTGTATATTATATATACAGTATATATCATACGTCTGTATACACTGCTCTCCTATATTATATATACAGTATATATCATACGTCTATACACTACTCTCCTATATCATATATACAGTATATATCATACGTCTGTATACACTGCTCTCCTATATTATATATACAGTATATATCATACGTCTGTATACACTGCTCTCCTATATCATATATACAGTATATATCATATGTCTGTATACACTGCTCTCCTATGTTATATATACAGTATATATCATACGTCTGTATACACTGCTCTCCTATATCATATATACAGTCCATATCATACGTCTGTATACACTGCTCTCCTATATCATATATACAGTATATATCATGTCTGTATACACTGCTCTCCTATATTATATATACAGTATATATCATACGTCTGTATACACTGCTCTCCTATATTATATATACAGTATATATCATATGTCTGTATACACTGCTCTCCTATATCATATATACAGTATATATCATACGTCTGTATACACTGCTCTCCTATATTATATATACAGTATATATCATACGTCTGTATACACTGCTCTCCTATGTTATATATACAGTATATATCATACGTCTGTATACACTGCTCTCCTATATTATATATACAGTATATATCATACGTCTATACACTACTCTCCTATATCATATATACAGTATATATCATACGTCTGTATACACTGGTCTCCTGTATCATATATACAGTATATATCATGCGTCTGTATACACTGCTCTCCTATATTATATATACAGTATATATCATACGTCTGTATACACTGCTCTCCTATATTATATATACAGTATATATCATATGTCTGTATACACTGCTCTCCTATATTATATATACAGTATATATCATACGTCTGTATACACTGCTCTCCTATATCATATATACAGTATATATCATACGTCTGTATACACTGCTCTCCTATATTATATATACAGTATATATCATATGTCTGTATACACTGCTCTCCTATATTATATATACAGTATATATCATGCGTCTGTATACACTGCTCTCCTATATCATATATACAGTATATATCATATGTCTGTATACACTGCTCTCCTATATTATATATACAGTATATATCATGTCTGTATACACTGCTCTCCTATATTATATATACAGTATGTATCATACGTCTGTATACACTGCTCTCCTATATTATATATACAGTATATATCATACGTCTGTATACACTGCTCTCCTATGTTATATATACAGTATATATCATATGTCTGTATACACTGCTCTCCTATATTATATATACAGTATATATCATATGTCTGTATACACTGCTCTCCTATATTATATATACAGTATATATCATATGTCTGTATACACTGCTCTCCTATGTTATATATACAGTATATATCATATGTCTGTATACACTGCTCTCCTATATTATATATACAGTATATATCATGTCTGTATACACTGCTCTCCTATATTATATATACAGTATATATCATGTCTGTATACACTGCTCTCCTATATTATATATACAGTATATATCATGTCTGTATACACTGCTCTCCTATGTTATATATACAGTATATATCATGTCTGTATACACTGCTCTCCTATATCATATATACAGTATATATCATACGTCTGTATACACTGCTCTCCTATATTATATATACAGTATATATCATACGTCTGTATACACTGCTCTCCTATGTTATATATACAGTATATATCATGTCTGTATACACTGCTCTCCTATATTATATATACAGTATATATCATACGTCTGTATACACTGCTCTCCTATATCATATATACAGTATATATCATATGTCTGTATACACTGCTCTCCTATGTTATATATACAGTATATATCATACGTCTGTATACACTGCTCTCCTATATCATATATACAGTATATATCATACGTCTGTATACACTGCTCTCCTATATTATATATACAGTATATATCATACGTCTGTATACACTGCTCTCCTATATTATATATACAGTATATATCATACGTCTGTATACACTGCTCTCCTATATCATATATACAGTATATATCATACGCCTGTATACACTGCTCTCCTATATCATATATACAGTATATATCATACGTCTGTATACACTGCTCTCCTATATCATATATACAGTATATATCATACGTCTGTATACACTGCTCTCCTATATCATATATACAGTATATATCATACGTCTGTATACACTGCTCTCCTATATTATATATATAGTATACATCATATGTCTGTATACACTGCTCTCCTATATTATATATAGGAGAGCAGTGTATATAATATAGGAGAGCAGTGTATATATAATATAGGAGAGCAGTGTATATTATATATATATAATATAGGAGAGCAGTGTATATAATATAGGAGAGCAGTGTATACAGACATGATATATACTGTATATATAATATAGGAGAGCAGTGTATACAGACGTATGATATATACTGTATATATGATATAGGAGAGCAGTGTATACAGACTTATGATATATACTGTATATATAATATAGGAGAGCAGTGTATACAGACGTATGATATATACTGTATATATAACATAGGAGAGCAGTGTATACAGACATATGATATATACTGTATATATAATATAGGAGAGCAGTGTATACAGACGTATGATATATACTGTATATATAACATAGGAGAGCAGTGTATACAGACATATGATATATACTGTATATATAATATAGGAGAGCAGTGTATACAGACATATGATATATACTGTATATATAATATAGGAGAGCAGTGTATACAGACGTATGATATATACTGTATATATAATATAGGAGAGCAGTGTATACAGACGTATGATATATACTGTATATATGATATAGGAGAGCAGTGTATACAGACGTATGATATATACTGTATATATGATATAGGAGAGCAGTGTATACAGACGTATGATATATACTGTATATATAATATAGGAGAGCAGTGTATACAGACGTATGATATATACTGTATATATAATACAGGAGAGCAGTGTATACAGACATATGATATATACTGTATATATGATATAGGAGAGCAGTGTATACAGACGTATGATATATACTGTATATATAATATAGGAGAGCAGTGTATACAGACGTATGATATATACTGTATATATAATATAGGAGAGCAGTGTATACAGACGTATGATACATACTGTATATATAACATAGGAGAGCAGTGTATACAGACGTATGATATATACTGTATATATGATATAGGAGAGCAGTGTATACAGACGTATGATAT
The DNA here is from genome assembly GCF_905171765.1 of Bufo bufo. Lineage (NCBI taxonomy): Eukaryota > Metazoa > Chordata > Amphibia > Anura > Bufonidae > Bufo > Bufo bufo. Next base: position 835,726,948 of record NC_053389.1, on the reverse strand, counting down.
ATACTGTATATATGATATAGGAGAGCAGTGTATACAGACGTATGATATATACTGTATATATGATATAGGAGAGCAGTGTATACAGACGTATGATATATACTGTATATATATGATATAGGAGAGCAGTGTATACAGACGTATGATATATACTGTATATATAATATAGGAGAGCAGTGTATACAGACGTATTATATATACTGTATATATAATATAGGAGAGCAGTGTATACAGACGTATGATATATACTGTATATATAACATAGGAGAGCAGTGTATACAGACGTATGATATATACTGTATATATAATATAGGAGAGCAGTGTATACAGACGTATGATTTATACTGTATATATAATATAGGAGAGCAGTGTATACAGACGTATGATATATACTGTATATATGATATAGGAGAGCAGTGTATACAGACATATGATATATACTGTATATATAATATAGGAGAGCAGTGTATACAGACGTATGATATATACTGTATATATGATATAGGAGAGCAGTGTATACAGACGTATGATATATACTGTATATATAACATAGGAGAGCAGTGTATACAGACGTATGATATATACTGTATATATAATATAGGAGAGCAGTGTATACAGACGTATGATACATACTGTATATATAATATAGGAGAGCAGTGTATACAGACGTATGATATATACTGTTCTCCTATATTATATATACAGTATATATCATACGTCTGTATACACTGCTCTCCTATATTATATATACAGTATATATCATACGTCTGTATACACTGCTCTCCTATATTATATATACAGTATATATCATATGTCTGTATACACTGCTCTCCTATATCATATATACAGTATATATCATGTCTGTATACACTGCTCTCCTATATTATATATACAGTATATATCATATGTCTGTTTACACTGCTCTCCTATATTATATATACAGTATATATCATACGTCTGTATACACTGCTCTCCTATATCATATATACAGTATATATCATATGTCTGTATACACTGCTCTCCTATATTATATATACAGTATATATCATACGTCTGTATACACTGCTCTCCTATATCATATATACAGTATATATCATACGTCTGTATACACTGCTCTCCTATATTATATATACAGTATATATCATACGTCTGTATACACTGCTCTCCTATGTTATATATACAGTAAAATTGCAAAAAAGGGCAGCACTCCAGAAAGTAAAAGAAGAAAAAACTTTAATTACCCATATGGGACAGGCGACGTTTCGGCTCAATGTCTGTATACACTGCTCTCCTATGTTATATATACAGTATATATCATATGTCTGTATACACTGCTCTCCTATGTTATATATACAGTATATATCATATGTCTGTATACACTGCTCTCCTATATTATATATACAGTATATATCATACGTCTGTATACACTGCTCTCCTATATTATATATACAGTATATATCATATGTCTGTATACACTGCTCTCCTATGTTATATATACAGTATATATCATATGTCTGTATACACTGCTCTCCTATATCATATATACAGTATATATCATACGTCTGTATACACTGCTCTCCTATATCATATATACAGTATATATCATACGTCTGTATACACTGCTCTCCTATATCATATATACAGTATATATCATACGTCTGTATACACTGCTCTCCTATGTTATATATACAGTATATATCATACGTCTGTATACACTGCTCTCCTATATTATATATACAGTATATATCATACGTCTGTATACACTGCTCTCCTATGTTATATATACAGTATATATCATACGTCTGTATACACTGCTCTCCTGTATCATATATATACAGTATATATCATACGTCTGTATACACTGCTCTCCTATATTATATATACAGTATATATCATACGTCTGTATACACTGCTCTCCTATGTTATATATACAGTATATATCATACGTCTGTATACACTGCTCTCCTATGTTATATATACAGTATATATCATACGTCTGTATACACTGCTCTCCTATGTTATATATATACAGTATATATCATATGTCTGTATACACTGCTCTCCTATGTCATATATACAGTATATATCATACGTCTGTATACACTGCTTTCCTATATCATATATACAGTATATATCATACGTCTGTATACACTGCTCTCCTATGTTATATATACAGTATATATCATACGTCTGTATACACTGCTCTCCTATGTTATATATACAGTATATATCATACGTCTGTATACACTGCTCTCCTATGTTATATATACAGTATATATCATATGTCTGTATACACTGCTCTCCTATGTCATATATACAGTATATATCATACGTCTGTATACACTGCTTTCCTATGTTATATATACAGTATATATCATACGTCTGTATACACTGCTCTCCTATATCATATATACAGTATATATCATACGTCTGTATACACTGCTCTCCTATATCATATATACAGTATATATCATACATCTGTATACACTGCTCTCCTATATTATATATACAGTATATATCATACGTCTGTATACACTGCTCTCCTATATTATATATACAGTATATATCATACGTCTGTATACACTGCTCTCCTATATTATATATACAGTATATATCATATGTCTGTATACACTGCTCTCCTATGTTATATATACAGTATATATCATACGTCTGTATACACTGCTCTCCTATATTATATATACAGTATATATCATATGTCTGTATACACTGCTCTCCTATATTATATATACAGTATATATCATACGTCTGTATACACTGCTCTCCTATATTATATATACAGTATATATCATACGTCTGTATACACTGCTCTCCTATATTATATATACAGTATATATCATATGTCTGTATACACTGCTCTCCTATATTATATATACAGTATATATCATACGTCTGTATACACTGCTCTCCTATATTATATATACAGTATATATCATATGTCTGTATACACTGCTCTCCTATATCATATATACAGTATATATCATACGTCTGTATACACTGCTCTCCTATATCATATATACAGTATATATCATACGTCTGTATACACTGCTCTCCTATATCATATATACAGTATATATCATACGTCTGTATACACTGCTCTCCTATATTATATATACAGTATATATCATGTCTGTATACACTGCTCTCCTATATTATATATACAGTATGTATCATACGTCTGTATACACTGCTCTCCTATGTTATATATACAGTATATATCATATGTCTGTATACACTGCTCTCCTATGTCATATATACAGTCCATATCATACGTCTGTATACACTGCTCTCCTATATCATATATACAGTATATATCATACGTCTGTATACACTGCTCTCCTATATTATATATACAGTATATATCATACGTCTGTATACACTGCTCTCCTATATCATATATACAGTATATATCATACGTCTGTATACACTGCTCTCCTATATCATATATACAGTATATATCATACGTCTGTATACACTGCTCTCCTATATCATATATACAGTATATATCATACGTCTGTATACACTGCTCTCCTATATTATATATACAGTATATATCATACGTCTGTATACACTGCTCTCCTATATCATATATACAGTATATATCATACGTCTGTATACACTGCTCTCCTATATCATATATACAGTATATATCATACGTCTGTATACACTGCTCTCCTATATTATATATACAGTATATATCATGTCTGTATACACTGCTCTCCTATATTATATATACAGTATGTATCATACGTCTGTATACACTGCTCTCCTATGTTATATATACAGTATATATCATATGTCTGTATACACTGCTCTCCTATGTCATATATACAGTCCATATCATACGTCTGTATACACTGCTCTCCTATATCATATATACAGTATATATCATACGTCTGTATACACTGCTCTCCTATATCATATATACAGTATATATCATACGTCTGTATACACTGCTCTCCTATATCATATATACAGTATATATCATACGTCTGTATACACTGTTCTCCTATATCATATATACAGTATATATCATACGTCTGTATACACTGCTCTCCTATATCATATATACAGTATATATCATACGTCTGTATACACTGCTCTCCTATATTATATATACAGTATATATCATATGTCTGTATACACTGCTCTCCTATATTATATATACAGTATATATCATATGTCTGTATACACTGCTCTCCTATATCATATATACAGTATATATCATACGTCTGTATACACTGCTCTCCTATATCATATATACAGTATATATCATACGTCTGTATACACTGCTCTCCTATATCATATATACAGTATATATCATACGTCTGTATACACTGCTCTCCTATATCATATATACAGTATATATCATACGTCTGTATACACTGCTCTCCTATATCATATATACAGTATATATCATACGTCTGTATACACTGCTCTCCTATATCATATATACAGTATATATCATACGTCTGTATACACTGCTCTCCTATATCATATATACAGTATATATCATACGTCTGTATACACTGCTCTCCTATATCATATATACAGTATATATCATACGTCTGTATACACTGCTCTCCTATATTATATATATAGTATATATCATACGTCTGTATACACTGCTCTCCTATATCATATATACAGTATACATCATATGTCTGTATACACTGCTCTCCTATATTATATATAGGAGAGCAGTGTATATAATATAGGAGAGCAGTGTATATATAATATAGGAGAGCAGTGTATATTATATATATATATAATATAGGAGAGCAGTGTATATAATATAGGAGAGCAGTGTATACAGACGTATGATATATACTGTATATATAATATAGGAGAGCAGTGTATACAGACGTATGATATATACTGTATATATGATATAGGAGAGCAGTGTATACAGACATATGATATATACTGTATATATAATATAGGAGAGCAGTGTATACAGACGTATGATATATACTGTATATATGATATAGGAGAGCAGTGTATACAGACGTATGATATATACTGTATATATAACATAGGAGAGCAGTGTATACAGACGTATGATATATACTGTATATATAATATAGGAGAGCAGTGTATACAGACGTATGATATATACTGTATATATAATATAGGAGAGCAGTGTATACAGACGTATGATATATACTGTATATATGATATAGGAGAGCAGTGTATACAGACGTATGATATATACTGTATATATGATATAGGAGAGCAGTGTATACAGACGTATGATAGATACTGTATATATAATATAGGAGAGCAGTGTATACAGACGTATGATATATACTGTATATATAATATAGGAGAGCAGTGTATACAGACGTATGACATATACTGTATATATAACATAGGAGAGCAGTGTATACAGACATGATATATACTGTATATATAATATAGGAGAGCAGTGTATACAGACGTATGATATATACTGTATATATGATATAGGAGAGTAGTGTATACAGACATATGATATATACTGTATATATAATATAGGAGAGCAGTGTATACAGACGTATGATATATACTGTATATATAACATAGAGCAGTGTATACAGACGTATGATATATACTGTATATATAATATAGGAGAGCAGTGTATACAGACATGATATATACTGTATATATGATATAGGAGAGCAGTGTATACAGACGTATGATATATACTGTATATATGATATAGGAGAGCAGTGTATACAGACGTATGATATATACTGTATATATGATATAGGAGAGCAGTGTATACAGACGTATGATATATACTGTATATATAACATAGGAGAGCAGTGTATACAGACGTATGATATATACTGTATATATGATATAGGAGAGCAGTGTATACAGACATGATATATACTGTATATATAATATAGGAGAGCAGTGTATACAGACGTATGATATATACTGTATATATAATATAGGAGAGCAGTGTATACAGACGTATGATATATACTGTATATATAATATAGGAGAGCAGTGTATACAGACGTATGATATATACTGTATATATGATATAGGAGAGCAGTGTATACAGACGTATGATAGATACTGTATATATAATATAGGAGAGCAGTGTATACAGACGTATGATATATACTGTATATATAATATAGGAGAGCAGTGTATACAGACGTATGATATATACTGTATATATAACATAGGAGAGCAGTGTATACAGACATGATATATACTGTATATATAATATAGGAGAGCAGTGTATACAGACGTTTGATATATACTGTATATATGATATAGGAGAGTAGTGTATACAGACGTATGATATATACTGTATATATAATATAGGAGAGCAGTGTATACAGACGTATGATATATACTGTATATATAATATAGGAGAGCAGTGTATACAGACATGATATATACTGTATATATGATATAGGAGAGCAGTGTATACAGACGTATGATATATACTGTATATATGATATAGGAGAGCAGTGTATACAGACGTATGATATATACTGTATATATGATATAGGAGAGCAGTGTATACAGACGTATGATATATACTGTATATATAACATAGGAGAGCAGTGTATACAGACGTATGATATATACTGTATATATGATATAGGAGAGCAGTGTATACAGACATGATATATACTGTATATATAATATAGGAGAGCAGTGTATACAGACGTATGATATATACTGTATATATAATATAGGAGAGCAGTGTATACAGACGTATGATATATACTGTATATATAATATAGGAGAGCAGTGTATACAGACGTATGATATATAATGTATATATGATATAGGAGAGCAGTGTATACAGACATGATATATACTGTATATATAATATAGGAGAGCAGTGTATACAGACGTATGATATATAATGTATATATGATATAGGAGAGCAGTGTATACAGACGTATGATATATACTGTATATATAATATAGGAGAGCAGTGTATACAGACGTATGATATATACTGTATATATGATATAGGAGAGCAGTGTATACAGACGTATGATATATACTGTATATATGATATAGGAGAGCTGTGTATACAGACGTATGATATATACTGTATATATAATATAGGAGAGCAGTGTATACAGACATGATATATACTGTATATATAATATAGGAGAGCAGTGTATACAGACGTATGATATATACTGTATATATAATATAGGAGAGCAGTGTATACAGACATGATATATACTGTATATATGATATAGGAGAGCAGTGTATACAGACGTATGATATATACTGTATATATGATATAGGAGAGCAGTGTATACAGACGTATGATATATACTGTATATATGATATAGGAGAGCAGTGTATACAGACGTATGATATATACTGTATATATAACATAGGAGAGCAGTGTATACAGACGTATGATATATACTGTATATATGATATAGGAGAGCAGTGTATACAGACATGATATATACTGTATATATAATATAGGAGAGCAGTGTATACAGACGTATGATATATACTGTATATATAATATAGGAGAGCAGTGTATACAGACGTATGATATATACTGTATATATAATATAGGAGAGCAGTGTATACAGACGTATGATATATAATGTATATATGATATAGGAGAGCAGTGTATACAGACATGATATATACTGTATATATAATATAGGAGAGCAGTGTATACAGACGTATGATATATAATGTATATATGATATAGGAGAGCAGTGTATACAGACGTATGATATATACTGTATATATGATATAGGAGAGCAGTGTATACAGACGTATGATATATACTGTATATATGATATAGGAGAGCAGTGTATACAGACGTATGATATATACTGTATATATGATATAGGAGAGCTGTGTATACAGACGTATGATATATACTGTATATATAATATAGGAGAGCAGTGTATACAGACATGATATATACTGTATATATAATATAGGAGAGCAGTGTATACAGACGTATGATATATACTGTATATATAATATAGGAGAGCAGTGTATACAGACGTATGATATATACTGTATATATGATATAGGAGAGCAGTGTATACAGACATATGATATATACTGTATATATAATATAGGAGAGCAGTGTATACAGACGTATGATATATACTGTATATATGATATAGGAGAGCAGTGTATACAGACGTATGATATATACTGTATATATAACATAGGAGAGCAGTGTATACAGACATATGATATATACTGTATATATAATATAGGAGAGCAGTGTATACAGACATATGATACATACTGTATATATAATATAGGAGAGCAGTGTATACAGACATGATATATACTGTCTGTATACACTGCTCTCCTATATTATATATACAGTATATATCATACGTCTGTATACACTGCTCTCCTATATTATATATACAGTGTATATCATATGTCTGTATACACTGCTCTCCTATATCATATATACAGTATATATCATACGTCTGTATACACTGCTCTCCTATATTATATATACAGTATATATCATACGTCTGTATACACTGCTCTCCTATGTTATATATACAGTATATATCATACGTCTGTATACACTGCTCTCCTATATTATATATACAGTATATATCATATGTCTGTATACACTGCTCTCCTATATTATATATACAGTATATATCATACGTCTGTATACACTGCTCTCCTGTATCATATATATACAGTATATATCATACGTCTGTATACACTGCTCTCCTATATCATATATACAGTATATATCATATGTCTGTATACACTGCTCTCCTATATATCATATATACAGTATATATCATACGTCTGTATACACTGCTCTCCTATATTATATATACAGTATATATCATGTCTGTATACACTGCTCTCCTATATTATATATACAGTATGTATCATACGTCTGTATACACTGCTCTCCTATATTATATATACAGTATGTATCATACGTCTGTATACACTGCTCTCCTATATATCATATATACAGTATATATCATACGTCTGTATACACTGCTCTCCTATATTATATATACAGTATATATCATGTCTGTATACACTGCTCTCCTATATTATATATACAGTATGTATCATACGTCTGTATACACTGCTCTCCTATATTATATATACAGTATGTATCATACGTCTGTATACACTGCTCTCCTATATTATATATACAGTATATATCATACGTCTGTATACACTGCTCTCCTATATTATATATACAGTATATATCATACGTCTGTATACACTGCTCTCCTATATCATATATACAGTATATATCATATGTCTGTATACACTGCTCTCCTATATTATATATACAGTATATATCATACGTCTGTATACACTGCTCTCCTATATCATATATACAGTATATATCATACGTCTGTATACACTGCTCTCCTATATCATATATACAGTATATATCATATGTCTGTATACACTGCTCTCCTATGTTATATATACAGTATATATCATATGTCTGTATACACTGCTCTCCTATATCATATATACAGTCCATATCATACGTCTGTATACACTGCTCTCCTATATCATATATACAGTATATATCATACGTCTGTATACACTGCTCTCCTATGTTATATATACAGTATATATCATATGTCTGTATACACTGCTCTCCTATATTATATATACAGTATATATCATACAGATGTATGATATATACTGTATATTATATATACAGTATATATCATACGTCTGTATACACTGCTCTCCTATATTATATATACAGTATATATCATACGTCTATACACTACTCTCCTATATCATATATACAGTATATATCATACGTCTGTATACACTGCTCTCCTATATCATATATACAGTATATATCATACGTCTGTATACACTGCTCTCCTATATCATATATACAGTATATATCATATGTCTGTATACACTGCTCTCCTATGTTATATATACAGTATATATCATATGTCTGTATACACTGCTCTCCTATATCATATATACAGTCCATATCATACGTCTGTATACACTGCTCTCCTATATCATATATACAGTATATATCATGTCTGTATACACTGCTCTCCTATATTATATATACAGTATATATCATACGTCTGTATACACTGCTCTCCTATGTTATATATACAGTATATATCATATGTCTGTATACACTGCTCTCCTATATCATATATACAGTATATATCATACGTCTGTATACACTGCTCTCCTATATTATATATACAGTATATATCATACGTCTGTATACACTGCTCTCCTATGTTATATATACAGTATATATCATACGTCTGTATACACTGCTCTCCTATATTATATATACAGTATATATCATACGTCTATACACTACTCTCCTATATCATATATACAGTATATATCATACGTCTGTATACACTGGTCTCCTGTATCATATATACAGTATATATCATGCGTCTGTATACACTGCTCTCCTATATTATATATACAGTATATATCATACGTCTGTATACACTGCTCTCCTATATTATATATACAGTATATATCATATGTCTGTATACACTGCTCTCCTATATTATATATACAGTATATATCATACGTCTGTATACACTGCTCTCCTATATCATATATACAGTATATATCATACGTCTGTATACACTGCTCTCCTATGTTATATATACAGTATATATCATATGTCTGTATACACTGCTCTCCTATATTATATATACAGTATATATCATACAGATGTATGATATATACTGTATATTATATATACAGTATATATCATACGTCTGTATACACTGCTCTCCTATATTATATATACAGTATATATCATACGTCTATACACTACTCTCCTATATCATATATACAGTATATATCATACGTCTGTATACACTGCTCTCCTATATCATATATACAGTATATATCATACGTCTGTATACACTGCTCTCCTATATCATATATACAGTATATATCATATGTCTGTATACACTGCTCTCCTATGTTATATATACAGTATATATCATATGTCTGTATACACTGCTCTCCTATATCATATATACAGTCCATATCATACGTCTGTATACACTGCTCTCCTATATCATATATACAGTATATATCATGTCTGTATACACTGCTCTCCTATATTATATATACAGTATATATCATACGTCTGTATACACTGCTCTCCTATGTTATATATACAGTATATATCATATGTCTGTATACACTGCTCTCCTATATCATATATACAGTATATATCATACGTCTGTATACACTGCTCTCCTATATTATATATACAGTATATATCATACGTCTGTATACACTGCTCTCCTATGTTATATATACAGTATATATCATACGTCTGTATACACTGCTCTCCTATATTATATATACAGTATATATCATACGTCTATACACTACTCTCCTATATCATATATACAGTATATATCATACGTCTGTATACACTGGTCTCCTGTATCATATATACAGTATATATCATGCGTCTGTATACACTGCTCTCCTATATTATATATACAGTATATATCATACGTCTGTATACACTGCTCTCCTATATTATATATACAGTATATATCATATGTCTGTATACACTGCTCTCCTATATTATATATACAGTATATATCATACGTCTGTATACACTGCTCTCCTATATCATATATACAGTATATATCATACGTCTGTATACACTGCTCTCCTATATTATATATACAGTATATATCATATGTCTGTATACACTGCTCTCCTATATTATATATACAGTATATATCATGCGTCTGTATACACTGCTCTCCTATATCATATATACAGTATATATCATATGTCTGTATACACTGCTCTCCTATATTATATATACAGTATATATCATGTCTGTATACACTGCTCTCCTATATTATATATACAGTATGTATCATACGTCTGTATACACTGCTCTCCTATATTATATATACAGTATATATCATACGTCTGTATACACTGCTCTCCTATGTTATATATACAGTATATATCATATGTCTGTATACACTGCTCTCCTATATTATATATACAGTATATATCATATGTCTGTATACACTGCTCTCCTATATTATATATACAGTATATATCATATGTCTGTATACACTGCTCTCCTATGTTATATATACAGTATATATCATATGTCTGTATACACTGCTCTCCTATATTATATATACAGTATATATCATGTCTGTATACACTGCTCTCCTATATTATATATACAGTATATATCATGTCTGTATACACTGCTCTCCTATATTATATATACAGTATATATCATGTCTGTATACACTGCTCTCCTATGTTATATATACAGTATATATCATGTCTGTATACACTGCTCTCCTATATCATATATACAGTATATATCATACGTCTGTATACACTGCTCTCCTATATTATATATACAGTATATATCATACGTCTGTATACACTGCTCTCCTATGTTATATATACAGTATATATCATGTCTGTATACACTGCTCTCCTATATTATATATACAGTATATATCATACGTCTGTATACACTGCTCTCCTATATCATATATACAGTATATATCATATGTCTGTATACACTGCTCTCCTATGTTATATATACAGTATATATCATACGTCTGTATACACTGCTCTCCTATATCATATATACAGTATATATCATACGTCTGTATACACTGCTCTCCTATATTATATATACAGTATATATCATACGTCTGTATACACTGCTCTCCTATATTATATATACAGTATATATCATACGTCTGTATACACTGCTCTCCTATATCATATATACAGTATATATCATACGCCTGTATACACTGCTCTCCTATATCATATATACAGTATATATCATACGTCTGTATACACTGCTCTCCTATATCATATATACAGTATATATCATACGTCTGTATACACTGCTCTCCTATATCATATATACAGTATATATCATACGTCTGTATACACTGCTCTCCTATATTATATATATAGTATACATCATATGTCTGTATACACTGCTCTCCTATATTATATATAGGAGAGCAGTGTATATAATATAGGAGAGCAGTGTATATATAATATAGGAGAGCAGTGTATATTATATATATATAATATAGGAGAGCAGTGTATATAATATAGGAGAGCAGTGTATACAGACATGATATATACTGTATATATAATATAGGAGAGCAGTGTATACAGACGTATGATATATACTGTATATATGATATAGGAGAGCAGTGTATACAGACTTATGATATATACTGTATATATAATATAGGAGAGCAGTGTATACAGACGTATGATATATACTGTATATATAACATAGGAGAGCAGTGTATACAGACATATGATATATACTGTATATATAATATAGGAGAGCAGTGTATACAGACGTATGATATATACTGTATATATAACATAGGAGAGCAGTGTATACAGACATATGATATATACTGTATATATAATATAGGAGAGCAGTGTATACAGACATATGATATATACTGTATATATAATATAGGAGAGCAGTGTATACAGACGTATGATATATACTGTATATATAATATAGGAGAGCAGTGTATACAGACGTATGATATATACTGTATATATGATATAGGAGAGCAGTGTATACAGACGTATGATATATACTGTATATATGATATAGGAGAGCAGTGTATACAGACGTATGATATATACTGTATATATAATATAGGAGAGCAGTGTATACAGACGTATGATATATACTGTATATATAATACAGGAGAGCAGTGTATACAGACATATGATATATACTGTATATATGATATAGGAGAGCAGTGTATACAGACGTATGATATATACTGTATATATAATATAGGAGAGCAGTGTATACAGACGTATGATATATACTGTATATATAATATAGGAGAGCAGTGTATACAGACGTATGATACATACTGTATATATAACATAGGAGAGCAGTGTATACAGACGTATGATATATACTGTATATATGATATAGGAGAGCAGTGTATACAGACGTATGATATATACTGTATATATGATATAGGAGAGCAGTGTATACAGACGTATGATATATACTGTATATATGATATAGGAGAGCAGTGTATACAGACGTATGATATATACTGTATATATATGATATAGGAGAGCAGTGTATACAGACGTATGATATATACTGTATATATAATATAGGAGAGCAGTGTATACAGACGTATTATATATACTGTATATATAATATAGGAGAGCAGTGTATACAGACGTATGATATATACTGTATATATAACATAGGAGAGCAGTGTATACAGACGTATGATATATACTGTATATATAATATAGGAGAGCAGTGTATACAGACGTATGATTTATACTGTATATATAATATAGGAGAGCAGTGTATACAGACGTATGATATATACTGTATATATGATATAGGAGAGCAGTGTATACAGACATATGATATATACTGTATATATAATATAGGAGAGCAGTGTATACAGACGTATGATATATACTGTATATATGATATAGGAGAGCAGTGTATACAGACGTATGATATATACTGTATATATAACATAGGAGAGCAGTGTATACAGACGTATGATATATACTGTATATATAATATAGGAGAGCAGTGTATACAGACGTATGATATATACTGTATATATAATATAGGAGAGCAGTGTATACAGACATGATATATACTGCTCTCCTATATTATATATACAGTATATATCATACGTCTGTATACACTGCTCTCCTATATTATATATACAGTATATATCATACGTCTGTATACACTGCTCTCCTATATTATATATACAGTATATATCATATGTCTGTATACACTGCTCTCCTATATCATATATACAGTATATATCATGTCTGTATACACTGCTCTCCTATATTATATATACAGTATATATCATATGTCTGTTTACACTGCTCTCCTATATTATATATACAGTATATATCATACGTCTGTATACACTGCTCTCCTATATCATATATACAGTATATATCATATGTCTGTATACACTGCTCTCCTATATTATATATACAGTATATATCATACGTCTGTATACACTGCTCTCCTATATCATATATACAGTATATATCATACGTCTGTATACACTGCTCTCCTATATTATATATACAGTATATATCATACGTCTGTATACACTGCTCTCCTATGTTATATATACAGTAAAATTGCAAAAAAGGGCAGCACTCCAGAAAGTAAAAGAAGAAAAAACTTTAATTACCCATATGGGACAGGCGACGTTTCGGCTCAATGTCTGTATACACTGCTCTCCTATGTTATATATACAGTATATATCATATGTCTGTATACACTGCTCTCCTATGTTATATATACAGTATATATCATATGTCTGTATACACTGCTCTCCTATATTATATATACAGTATATATCATACGTCTGTATACACTGCTCTCCTATATTATATATACAGTATATATCATATGTCTGTATACACTGCTCTCCTATGTTATATATACAGTATATATCATATGTCTGTATACACTGCTCTCCTATATCATATATACAGTATATATCATACGTCTGTATACACTGCTCTCCTATATCATATATACAGTATATATCATACGTCTGTATACACTGCTCTCCTATATCATATATACAGTATATATCATACGTCTGTATACACTGCTCTCCTATGTTATATATACAGTATATATCATACGTCTGTATACACTGCTCTCCTATATTATATATACAGTATATATCATACGTCTGTATACACTGCTCTCCTATGTTATATATACAGTATATATCATACGTCTGTATACACTGCTCTCCTGTATCATATATATACAGTATATATCATACGTCTGTATACACTGCTCTCCTATATTATATATACAGTATATATCATACGTCTGTATACACTGCTCTCCTATGTTATATATACAGTATATATCATACGTCTGTATACACTGCTCTCCTATGTTATATATACAGTATATATCATACGTCTGTATACACTGCTCTCCTATGTTATATATATACAGTATATATCATATGTCTGTATACACTGCTCTCCTATGTCATATATACAGTATATATCATACGTCTGTATACACTGCTTTCCTATATCATATATACAGTATATATCATACGTCTGTATACACTGCTCTCCTATGTTATATATACAGTATATATCATACGTCTGTATACACTGCTCTCCTATGTTATATATACAGTATATATCATACGTCTGTATACACTGCTCTCCTATGTTATATATACAGTATATATCATATGTCTGTATACACTGCTCTCCTATGTCATATATACAGTATATATCATACGTCTGTATACACTGCTTTCCTATGTTATATATACAGTATATATCATACGTCTGTATACACTGCTCTCCTATATCATATATACAGTATATATCATACGTCTGTATACACTGCTCTCCTATATCATATATACAGTATATATCATACATCTGTATACACTGCTCTCCTATATTATATATACAGTATATATCATACGTCTGTATACACTGCTCTCCTATATTATATATACAGTATATATCATACGTCTGTATACACTGCTCTCCTATATTATATATACAGTATATATCATATGTCTGTATACACTGCTCTCCTATGTTATATATACAGTATATATCATACGTCTGTATACACTGCTCTCCTATATTATATATACAGTATATATCATATGTCTGTATACACTGCTCTCCTATATTATATATACAGTATATATCATACGTCTGTATACACTGCTCTCCTATATTATATATACAGTATATATCATGTCTGTATACACTGCTCTCCTATATTATATATACAGTATATATCATATGTCTGTATACACTGCTCTCCTATATTATATATACAGTATATATCATACGTCTGTATACACTGCTCTCCTATATTATATATACAGTATATATCATGTCTGTATACACTGCTCTCCTATATTATATATACAGTATATATCATACGTCTGTATACACTGCTCTCCTATATTATATATACAGTATATATCATATGTCTGTATACACTGCTCTCCTATATTATATATATATATACCTCCCTCCATCCTGTCATCATATATTTTATATATATATATATATATATATATATAATTACTAGCAGAAGGACCCGGCTTCACACGGGTATATTTCATCGATTTCACTTAATGTTTCTGTGTGTCGTTAAAAAATATCGACATTATTCCCCATAATGGTGACCTCCACAGTACCCCGCCCCTTAACAATGAACTCCACAGCGCTTCACCCCTTAACACTGACCCCCCCACACACACACAGTGCCCCGCCTCCTTAAAATTGGACCTTCACAGCAGCCCACCCCTTTTAACAGTGAGTTTCACAGAACCCCACTCCCTTGACATTGACCTCCTCAGGAGCCCGCCCCTTAATGGTGACCTCCATAGGGGACCGTCCCCTTATCTGTGACCTCCACTGGTCCTTGCCCCCTTAACAGAGACCTTCACAGCACCCGTCCCTTTAACAGTGACTGCCACAGTATCCCGCTCCCTTAACAGTGACCTCACAGTACCCTACTGACTTAACAATGACCTCCACAGCGCCCTGCCCCTACAAGGCTACATGATGACATGTGTCGCGCAACATTTTGTTGTACCGATGTCGCACAACAATTTTTATAATGATAGGCTATGGTGTAATCAGTTCTCACCTCTCCTGTGTTCTCCCCTGTCCTCATACTATAAACGTTGATAATCTGGGTGTCCTAGTGATGATAGATAATTAGTTCTCACCTCTCCTGTCCTTATACTATAAACAGTGATATGCAGTATGTTCTAGTGATAATAATCAGTTCTCACCTCTCCTGTGTTCCCTCCTGTCCTTATACTATAAACAGTGATAAGCAGTGTGTTCTAGTGATGATAGATAATCAGTTCTCTCTTCTCCTGTGTTCCCTCCTGTCCTTATACTATAAACAGTGATACGCAGTGGTTTCTTGTGATGATAGATAATCAGTTCTCACCTCTCCTGTGTTCTCCCCTGTCCTTATACTATAAACAGTGATAATCAGGGTGTTCTAGTGATGATGGATAATCAGTTCTCACCTCTCCTGTGTTCTCTCCTGTCCTTATACTATATACAGTGATACGCAGTATGTTCTAGTGATGATAATCAGTTCTCGCCTCTCCTGTGTTCCCTCCTGTCCTTATACTATATACAGTGATAAGCTGGGTGTTCTAGTGATGATAGATAATCACCCGGCGGTGATCGGAACAAGGTGCCTGCTCAAATCATTGAGCAGGCACCTTGGCTAAATACGCGTGTCGGCGATCGCCGCAAACCGCAGGTCAATTCAGACCTGCGGTTTGCGGCTTTTACCTGCGGTTGCGGCGGCTGGCGGCGGTGCCATCGGTTCCCCATGGGGCTGTAGGGGGGACCCGATGGCATGGAAGGCAGCGCGATGCCTTCCGGTGAAGAGCCTGTGAGATCCAGCCCCCTGGATCTCATAGGCCGGAAGCTGTATGAGTAATACACACACAGTATTACTCATACAGCCAATGCATTCCAATACAGAAGTATTGGAATGCATTGTAAAGGATTAGACCCCCAAAAGTTCAAGTCCCAAAGTGGGGGGAAAAAAAAAGTTGAAAAAATAAAGTTTTCTCCCACCCAAAAATTAAAAGTTTCAAGTAAAAATAAACAAAAACGTCATTTTCCCCAAATAAAGTGAAAAAAAATGGTAAAAAAAATTGACATATTAGGTATCGCCACGTCTGTATTGACCGGCTATATAAACATATCACATGACCTACCTAACCCCTCAGATGAACACCGTAAAAAATAAAAACTGTGCTAAATAAACCATTTTTTTGTCTCCATACATCACAAAAAGCACAACAGCAAGCGATCAAAAAGGCGTTTGCCCACCAAAATAGTACCAAT
The DNA here is from genome assembly GCF_905171765.1 of Bufo bufo. Classification (NCBI taxonomy): domain Eukaryota; kingdom Metazoa; phylum Chordata; class Amphibia; order Anura; family Bufonidae; genus Bufo; species Bufo bufo. Next base: position 835,707,979 of record NC_053389.1, on the reverse strand, counting down.
CTAACCGTCACCTCATCCCACAAAAAATGAGCCCCTACCTGAGACAATCGTCCAAAAAAAACAAAAAACTATGGCTCAGAATATGGAGACACTAAAACATAATTTTTTTTGTTTCAAAAATGATATTATTGTGTAAAACTTACATAAATAAAAAAAGTATACATATTAGGTATCGCCGCGTCCATATCGACCGGCTCTATAAAAATATCACATGACCTAACCCCTCAGATGAACACCGTAAAAAATTTAAAATAAAAACTGTTCTAAATAAACCATTTTTTGTCACCTTACATCACAAAAAGTGTAATAGCAAGCGATCAAAAAGTCATATGCACCCTAAAATAGTGCCAATCAAACCGTCATCTCATCCCGCAAAAAATTAGACCCTACCCAAGATAATCGCCCAAAAACTGAAAAAAACTATGGCTCTCAGAATATGGAGACACTAAAACATGATTTTTTTTTGTTTCAAACATGATATTATTGTGTAAAACTTACATAAATTAAAAAAAGTATACATATTAGGTATCGCAGCGTCCGTAATAACTTGCTCTATAAAATTATCACATGACCTAACCCCTCAGATGAACACCGTAAAAAATAAAAACTGTGTAAAAAAAGCCATTTTTTGTCACCTTAGATCACAAAAAGTGTAATAGCAAGCGATCAAAACGTCATACGCACCCCAAAATAGTGCCAATAAAGCCTTCATCTCATCCTGCAAAAATCATACCCTACCCAAGATAATCGCCCAAAAACTGAAAATATTATGGCTCTCAGACTATGGAAACACTAAAACATGATTTTTTTTGTTTAAAAAAAGAAATCATTGTGTATAACTTAAATAAATTTAAAAAAAGTATATATATTAGGTATTGCCGCGTCCGTGACAACCTGGTCTATAAACATACCACATGATCTAACCTGTCAGATCAATGTTGTAAATAACAAAAAATAAAAACTGTGCCAAAACAGCTATTTCTTGTTACCTTGCCTCATAAAAAGTGTAATATAGAGCAACCAAAAATCATATGTACCCTAAACTAGTACCAACAAAACTTCCACCCTATCCCGTAGTTTCTAAAATGGGGTCACTTTTTTGGAGTTTCTACTCTAGGGGTGCATCAGGGGGGCTTCAAATGGGACATGGTGTCAAAAAAAACAGTCCAGCAAAATCTGCCTTCCAAAAACCGTATGGCATTCCTTTCCTTCTGCGCCCTGCCGTGTGCCCGTACAGCGGTTTACTACCACATATGGGGTGTTTCTGTAAACTACAGAATCAGGGCCATAAATATTGAGTTTTGTTTGGCTGTTAACCCTTGCTTTGTTACTGGAAAAAATTGATTAAAATGGAAAATCTTCCAAAAAAGTGAAATTTTGAAATTGTATCTCTATTTTCCATTAAATCATGTGAAACACCTAAAGGGTTAACAAAGTTTTTAAAATCAGTTTTGAATACCTTGAGGGGTGTAGTTTCTAGAATGGGGTCATTTTTCGGTGGTTTCTATTATCTAAGGCCCCTTTCACATGGGCGAGTATTCCGCGCGGATGCGATTCGTGAGTTGAACACATTGCATCCGCACGGAATCCCGACCCATTCATTTCTATGGGGCTGTGCACACGAGCAGTGATTTTCACGCATCACTTGTGCGTTGCGTGAAAATCGCAGCATGCTCCTCTTTGTGCGTTTTTCACGTAACGCAGGCCCCATAGAAATGAATGGGGTTGCGTGAAAATCGCAAGCATCCGCAAGCAAGTGCGGATGTGGTGCGATTTTCACGCACGGTTGCTAGGTGACGATCGGGATGGAGACCCAATCATTATTATTTTCCCTTATAACATGGTTATAAGGGAAAATAATAGCATTTTGAATACAGACTGCATAGTACAATAGCGCTGAAGGGGTTAAAAATAAAATAAAAAATAATTTAATTCACCTTAATCCACTTGATCGCGCAGCCGACTTCTCTTCTGTCTTCTTTGCTGTGTGCAGGAAAAGGACTTGTGGTGACGTCACTCCGGTCATCACATGGTCCGTCACTTGATCTTTTACCATGGTGATGGATCATGTGATGGACCATGTGATGACCGGAGTGACGTCACCACAGGTCCTTTTCCTGCAATCAGCAAAGGAGGAGACAGAAGAGAAGCCGGCTGCGCGATCAAGTGGATTAAGGTGAGTTTAATTTTTTAATTTTTTTTTTTTAACCCCTCCAGCCCTATTGTACTATGCATTCTGTATTCAGAATGCTATTATTTTCCCTTATAACCATGTTATAAGAGAAAATAATACAATCTACAGAACACCGATCCCAAACCGGGTTTGAGTACCAAACATGCGCGATTTTTCTCACGCGAGTGCAAAACGCATTACTATGTTTGAATGAAGAATCGCGCATGTTCTCGCAACGCACCCGCACCTTTTCCTGCAACGCCCTTGTGAAAGAGGCCTAAGCCTCGCCGCAAAGTGACTTCAGACCTGAACTGGTCCTTAAAAATTGGGTTTTTGAAAATTTCTGAAAAATTTCAAGATTTGCTTCTAAACTTCTAAGCCTTGTAACATCCCCAAAAAATAAAATGTCATTCCCAAAATGATCCAAACATGAAGTAGACATATGGGGAATGTAAAGTAATAACTATTTTTGGAGGTATTACTATGTATTATAGAAGTAGAGAAATTGAAATTTGGAAATTTGCAATTTTTTACAAATTTTGGGTAAATTTGGTATTTTTTTTTTTTTATAAATAAATTTTTTTTTTTTTTACTTCATTTTACCAGTGTCATGAAGTACAATATGTGATGAAAAAACAATCTCAGAATGGCCTGGATAAGTCAAAGCGTTTTAAAGTTATCACCACTTAAAGTGACACTGGTCAGATTTGCAGAAAATGGCCAAGTCCTTAAGGTGAAATAGGTCCTAAAGGGGTTAAGGACCGGGCCATTTTTCACCTTAAGGACCAGACTGATTTTGCTAATCTGACATGTGTCACTTTGTGGTGATAATTTTAAAACGCTTTTACTTATACAGGCCATTCTGAGATTGTTTTCTCGTCACATATTATACTTCACGACAGAGGTAAATTTGAATCAAAATATTTTATTTTTATTTATAAAAAAAAATACCAAATTTACCAAAAATTTTGAAAAATTCTTAACTTTCCAAATTTCAATTTCTCTGCTTTTAAAACAGATAGTGATACCTCATATAATAGTTATTACTTTACATTTTCCATATGTCTACTTCATGTTTGGATCATTTTGCAAATTACATTTTCTTTTTTGGGGACGTTACAAGGCTTAGAAGTTTAGAAGCAAATCTTGAAATTTTTCTGAAAATTTCCAAAACCCACTTTTTAAGGACTAGTTCAGGTCTGAAGTCAATTTGTGAGGCTAACATAATAGAAACAACCCAAAAATGACCCCATTTTAGAAATTGCACCCCTCAAGGTATTCAAAACTGATCTTACAAACGTTGTTAACCCTTTAGGTGTTTCACAAGAATTAATGGAAAATGTAGATGAAATTTCAGAATTTCACTTTTTGGGCAAATTTTTCTATTTACAATTTTTTTTTCCGCTAACAAAGCAAGGGTTAACAGCCCAAAAAACCCCACAATATTTATTACCCTGATTTTGTAGTTTACAGAAATACCTCATATGTGGTCGTAAACTGCTGTACGGGCACACGGCAGGGCGTAGAGGAAAAGGAACGCCATATGGTTTTTGAAGGGCAGATTTCACTGGGATAATTTTGACTTTGCCATGTCACATTTGAAGACCCCCTGATGCACCCCTAGAGTAGAAACTACAAAAAAGTGACCCCATTTTGGAAACTAAGGGATAAGGTGGCAGTTTTATTGATACTATTTTAGGGTACAGATGATTTTTCGTTGCTCTATATTACACTTTTTGTGAGGCAAGGTAACAAAAAAATAGCTGTTTTGGCACCGTTTTTATGTTTTGTTATTTACAACGTTTATCTGACAAGTTAGATCATGAGCTATTTTTATAGAGCAGGTTGTTACGGACGTGACAATACCAAATATGACCAAATATTTGTTTCAGTTTTACATAATAAAGCATTTTTGAAAAAAATATATGTTTTAGTGTCTCCATATTCTGAAAGCCATAGTTTATTTTTTATTTTTTGGGCGACTGTTTTATGTAGGGGCTCATTTTTTTCATTATGAGATGACGGTTTGATTGGTTCAATTTTGGGGTGCATATGACTTTATGATCGCTTGCTATTACACTTTTTGTGATGTAAGGTTAAAATAAATAGCTTTTTTGACACCGTTTAAGGGTTAGGTCATGTGGTATTTTAATAGAGCAGGTTGTTACGGACGCGGCGATACCTAATATGTATACCTTTTTTTATTTTTAACACAATAAAAGCATTTTTGAAACAAAATAAATCATGTTTTAGTGTCTCCATAGTCTGAGCCATATTTTTTTTTATTTTTTAGGGCGATTGTCTTATGTCGGGGCTCATTTTTTGCGGGATGAGGTGACAGATTGGTACTATTTTTGGGGGTATACGCCTTTTTGGTCGCTTGTTTGTTGCACTTTTAGTGATGTAAGGTGACAAAAATGCCTTTTTTTGACACAATTTAAATTTTTTTATGGTGTCTATCGAACGGGGTGGATCGTGTGATATATTTATAGTTACGGACGCGGCGATACCTAATAGGTGTGTTTTTTTTCTTTTTTTCTCTTTTATTTTAAATTCAGGGGAAGGGGGCGTTTTTTGCTTCTTTTTTTAACTTAAACTTTTTTTTTTTATTCAAAACATTTTTTTGCACGGCGTCGGGCTGCCTTCTGACACATCACAGCAGCGCGCCAATGCATTCCCCGCCGTACATGCACAGCATTTTGCGTTAAGGGGTTAAAAGTGCTTCAGGCTTCTGCTTTTGCCTCTGTGAATGGTCATATTTTTCTGTTGCAAAAACCAGCATTAGTCCGCCATCATGTTGGGATTCCAGCGGCCTTGATACCTGTTCTCCATTGTAGAAATATCTTTATGGAACCGCTCTCCATGTTCGTCACCTTACGTGTTGGGTGGGAAAAAGTCAAGATGGGAATGTAAGAAATGCACTTTCACTGACATTCGGCAGCCAAGCTGTTCATGTGCTGTAAGCATGCTGTCTACTAATTCAGCAGAGTCTGCAGCTCGTCTGTTCCCAAGGAAGTTCTGCACTACGAGCACAAATGCATCCCGAGCTGCAAGTTCCAGAGGGTTGAGTTTTGTTCTGAATGTGTCATCAGCCATAAGGCCGATCGCGTACATTTTCCCTTTCAGATGCCATGGTCAAATGTGACCATGGCATCTGCGCAGTCCGGAAGCGGAAGTCGCACATTTCCACTCCAGTAACAGCGTTCCCCGGCTGAGATCGGGGAACCTGTTACATTGATCTAATAGGCTGAAGCCTCAAGTAGGATTCGGTGCCCATTAGATGACTATACCAATACTGGCCACTAGGTGTCAGCATTGTATTGGTATAGTGCAAAAGAAGTGTTCAATGGTGTCTATATAGACTTCAATGAACACAATAGGCAATATAATGGTTGCGTTATTGTCATTCAAGGTGACTTAAAAATAAAAAAAAAAGTTCAAATCACCCCCCCACCCCCTTTCCTTAAAATTCAAATACTTAATAATAAAACAAACATCATGGGCATCGCCGCGTGCGAAAATGCCCATACTATTAAAATATAACAATATTAATGGCAAATGGCTTAACAGGAAAAAAAATAAAAACATCCAATTTGCCATTTTTTGTCATTTCAACTACCCAATAATTTTTTTTATAAAAAGTGATCAAAAAGTCGCACACACTTTAAATTGGTATCACTGAAAAAAAACAGACTGTCCCGCAAAAAATCGAGCCCTCACACATCCCCGTACACATAACTATAAAAAAGTTAGAGGGGTCAGAATATGGTTATAAAAAAAATATAATTTCCCTCAAAGCTTTTAATATTTTTTTTTTTTCAGTATTCAAAGAAAAAATATACAAGTGTGGTATCGTTGTATCCGTACTGACCTGGAGAATGAAGATAACAGGTCAATTTTACCGCATGGTGTACGGTGTAAAAATAAAAAATAAAAACCTTTGTCAGAATTGCATTTTTTCCAAATTCTACCCCATTTGGAATTTTGTTTGCGCTTCCCACTACATGGTATGCCACCATAAATGGCGCCATTAGAAACTACAACTTGTACCGCAAAAAATAAGCCTTCATAAGGCTATGTGAATGGAAAAATAAAAAAGTAAGGACTATGGGAAGGCGGGGAGTGAAAAACGAAAACGCAAAAATGGAAATTCCCAGGGTCCTTAAGGGGTTAGAATCTAGATGTCAGGCAAATTCCGAGTTCATATTTGGAATCAGCGCGCTCATTTTAGTATAAATCACATGTTTTTCTCTCAGTAGCAAAATCATTGTTGCACAGTGTAATCAGTTCTCACCTCTCCTGTGTTCCCTCCTGTCCTTATACTATACACAGTGATAAGCAGTGTGTTCTAGTGATAGATAATCAGTTCTCACCTCTCCTGTGTTCTCCGTGTACTTATACTATATACAGTGATAAGCTGGGCGTTCTAGTGATGATAGATAATCAGTTCTCACCTCTCCTGTGTTCTCCGTGTACTTATACTATATACAGTGATAAGCTGGGTGTTCTAGTGATAGATAATCAGTCCTCACCTCTCCTGTGTTCTCTCCTGTCCTTATACTATATACAGTGATAAGCTGGGTGTTCTAGTGATGATAGATAATCAGTTCTCACCTCTCCTGTCCTTATACTATACACAGTGATAACCAGGGTGTTCTAGTGATGATAGATAATCAGTTCTCACCTCTCCTGTGTTCTCTCCTGTCCTTATACTATATACAGTGATAAGCAGGGTGTTCTAGTGATAGATAATCAGTCCTCACCTCTCCTGTGTTCTCTCCTGTCCTTATACTATATACAGTGATAAGCAGGGTGTTCTAGTGATAGATAATCAGTCCTCACCTCTCCTGTCCATTATTCTCAGTCTCTTGTCTCTTCGCTCTTCTCTCGAGTGCACGCAGGCGCCCGCTCGCATCTCTCGAGTGCACGCAGGCGCCCGCTCGCATCTCTCGAGTGCACGCAGGCGCCCGCTCGCATCTCTCGAGTGCACGCAGGCGCCCGCTCGCATCTCTCGAGTGCACGCAGGCGCCCGCTTGCATCTCTCGAGTGCACGCAGACTTGTCACTTTCAGATTTCACATACATATTACATGCTCCACAGATTTTTCTCCTCCCGTGTCACACGGGTCTTTTATATTACATGTGTAGATCTGTGTTGGACACGAGAAGAATTTAGCGTTGTGTACGTCATTCATCCCGTCTATTCTCTTGTGTTGCAGAGAAAAGTAAATCCGGACGCCCCATGGCCTAACATCTCTTCTCCTCTCCCCGAGATGTCCCGCTATTTAAAATGAATAGCAAGGAGTGTGCCGAGGTCTCAGGTGAGATTACACCCCTGTACTGAGGTGTCAGGTGAGATTACACCCCTGTACTGAGGTGTCAGGTGAGATTACACCCCTGTACTGAGGTCTCAGGTGAGATTACACCCCTGTACTGAGGTCTCAGGTGAGATTACACCCCTGTACTGAGGTCTCAGGTGACATTACACCCCTGTACTGAGGTCTCAGGTGAGATTACACCCCTGTACTGAGGTGTCAGGTGAGATTATACACCTGTACTGAGGTCTCAGGTGAGATTATACCCCTGTACTGAGGTCTCAGGTGAGATTACACCCCTGTACTGAGGTCTCAGGTGAGATTACACCCCTGTACTGAGGTGTCAGGTGAGATTACACCCCTGTACTGAGGTGTCAGGTGAGATTACACCCCTGTACTGAGGTGTCAGGTGAGATTACACCCCTGTACTGAGGTGTCAGGTGAGATTACACCCCTGTACTGAGGTGTCAGGTGAGATTACACCCCTGTACTGAGGTGTCAGGTGAGATTACACCCCTGTACTGAGGTGTCAGGTGAGATTACACCCCTGTACTGAGGTCTCAGGTGAGATTACACCCCTGTACTGAGGTCTCAGGTGAGATTACACCCCTGTACTGAGGTGTCAGGAGAGATTATACACCTGTACTGAGGTCTCAGGTGAGATTATACCCCTGTACTGAGGTGTCAGGTGAGATTATACCCCTGTACTGAGGTCTCAGGTGAGATTATACACCTGTACTGAGGTCTCAGGTGAGATTACACCCCTGTACTGAGGTGTCAGGTGAGATTATACACCTGTACTGAGGTCTCAGGTGAGATTACACCCCTGTACTGAGGTGTCAGGTGAGATTACACCCCTGTACTGAGGTGTCAGGTGAGATTACACCCCTGTACTGAGGTCTCAGGTGAGATTACACCCCTGTACTGAGGTCTCAGGTGAGATTACACCCCTGTACTGAGGTCTCAGGTGAGATTACACCCCTGTACTGAGGTCTCAGGTGAGATTACACCCCTGTACTGAGGTCTCAGGTGAGATTACACCCCTGTACTGAGGTGTCAGGTGAGATTATACCCCTTTACTGAGGTGTCAGGTGAGATTATACCCCTGTACTGAGGTCTCAGGTGAGATTACACCCCTGTACTGAGGTCTCAGGTGAGATTACACCCCTGTACTGAGGTCTCAGGTGAGATTACACCCCTGTACTGAGGTCTCAGGTGAGATTACATCCCTGTACTGAGGTGTCAGGTGAGATTACACCTCTGTACTGAGGTGTCAGGTGAGATTATACCCCTGTACTGAGGGGTCAGGTGAGATTATACCCCTGTACTGAGGTCTCAGGTGAGATTATACCCCTGTACTGAGGTCTCAGGTGAGATTACACCCCTGTACTGAGGTCTCAGGTGAGATTATACCCCTGTACTGAGGTCTCAGGTGAGATTATACCCCTGTACTGAGGTCTCAGGTGAGATTATACCCCTGTACTGAGGTCTCAGGTGAGATTATACCCCTGTACTGAGGTCTCAGGTGAGATTATACCCCTGTACTGAGGTCTCAGGTGAGATTATACCCCTGTACTGAGGTCTCAGGTGAGATTATACCCCTGTACTGAGGTCTCAGGTGAGATTACACCCCTCTACTGAGGTCTCAGGTGAGATTACTCCCCTCTACTGAGGTCTCAGGTGAGATTATTCCCCTCTACTGAGGTCTCAGGTGAGATTACTCCCCTCTACTGAGGTCTCAGGTGAGATTACTCCCCTCTACTGAGGTCTCAGGTGAGATTACTCCCCTCTACTGAGGTCTCAGGTGAGATTACACTTCTCTACTGAGGTCTCAGGTGAGATTACACCCCTCTACTGAGGTCTCAGGTGAGATTACACCCCTCTACTGAGGTCTCAGGTGAGATTACACCCCTCTACTGAGGTCTCAGGTGAGATTACACCCCTCTACTGAGGTCTCAGGTGAGATTACACCCCTCTACTGAGGTCTCAGGTGAGATTACACCCCTCTACTGAGGTCTCAGGTGAGATTACACCCCTCTACTGAGGTCTCAGGTGAGATTACACCCCTCTACTGAGGTCTCAGGTGAGATTACACCCCTCTACTGAGGTCTCAGGTGAGATTACACCCCTCTACTGAGGTCTCAGGTGAGAGTATTCCATGCCCATGTATTTATCATTCTTTGTTCTAGAGAACGGCCACCATATCAAGGTTTTTCTACCCAAGAAGCTGCTGGAGTGTTTGCCGAAGTGTACTGCTCTACCTAAGGAGAGGCTGCGCTGGAACACCAATGAGGTACGTGCCGTTCTGCGTCTGACGGCTATCTCTCCTGAAGTTCTCTGTGCTGCTGGAAATCCTGCCCTTCCCCATATGTGACCCTTTCTTGTCTCCATGCCCCTTCTGTCATGACTGCTCTGCCCTGTGACCGCTCGGGGTGGGATTTCATTATCTCTTCGATATTTACATGGAGGATTCTCTGCTTTCTTTTCTGCAGGAAATCGCCTCTTACCTCATTACCTTTGAGAAGCATGACGAGTGGCTGTCTTGTGCCCCCAAAACCAGGTTAGTGCCCGGAGTGATCCTGCCCCCTGGTGGCCGAACACCCAAACAACTGAGGACTGGACTAAATGAATAGATGCTCAGTGCCTTGCGTCGTCTCCCACTATCGGGCTGTTAGATCTTCTGCCCACCAGTATTGGAGCTGGGTGATAACCAGCGGTCCGTCCCTGCAGGGGCTCTCGCCCACCGTCCTGGCACATGAATTCGTATGTGCATTGTGAGAGCGTCGTTCTGCAGGAATTAGAAGAAAGCTGTGCAAGGTGACTGCTATGGAGGACGCGCCACTGCCACCTGCTCATAGAAAACATAGTAACATAGTACATAAGGCCGAAAAAAGCCCTCCGTCCATCCAGTTCGGCCTGTCATCCTGCAAGTTGATCCAGAGGAAGGCAAAAAAAAACCTGTGAGGTAGAAGCCAATTTTCCTCACTTAAGGGGAATAAAAAATTCCTTCCCGACTCCAATCAGAATAGCTCAAAATTTGCGTTAAGATTTTTTTTTGCCGATTTTTTTCTTTTTTTTTTCTTTTCTGCGTTTTAGTTTTTCTTCCCTGTCTTCTTGTAGCCATAATTTTTTTTTATTTTTCCGTTTACACTTTTTAGGGTTTGTTTTTTGAAGCACAAGTTGTAACTTTAATGGCATACAATGTAGTGGGAAGCGATACCTCATATTTATAGGTTTTTTATTTTTTTTAGGCCCCCATAACTTTATTTTACTTATGTCTACTGAGCTGTGTGGGGGCTCATCTTTAGTTTTTATTGATCCTATTTTGGAGTGTGTGTGACTTTTTTAATTTTTTTTGGGTAAGAGAATCGATGAAAAAGTCATTTTGATGCTTTTTTTCCGTTACGCCATTCACTGACTGGGATAAATATTTTAACAGTACGGCCGTTTTTGAACGCGATGATGCCTGTGATAATATTTAAATTTTTATTTTAATATTTTTTATTAATATTGTACCGGTATTTATTTATTTTTTATTCGAAGGAAAGTGGGTGATTAAAATTTTTTATGTATTTTTGTACTTTTTTTTTTTTTTTCATTTTTTGTAGCCAGTTTAGGAGGCTACAAGGTTCAGTACTTAGATTTTTATAGATTATTTCTGTACACCCATAGGGTGTATTGTATTACGCAAATTACAGATTTCCTATGTTTGCCTGCCACCTGCTGGCAAACATAGGAACTGCACTTCTAATACAATGGGTCTCTTCAGTGAGACCCAGCCTATTAGAATTCATTACATCCCCAGTCGCGTCAGAGGTTTTTCATCCTTTACGATGAGTGATCACACTTGATCATGGCATCTAAAGGCTGTAATGACCGCGGTCGGCATTGACTGTTTTCCTTTATGTGGCAGACCCCAAAATGGCTCCATCATCCTATACAACCGCAAGAAGGTGAAATATCGCAAAGATGGCTACTGCTGGAAGAAGCGCAAAGACGGCAAGACAACGCGAGAAGATCACATGAAGCTGAAGGTGCAGGGGATGGAGGTGAGTTCATCTCTGGGGAAAGTGAGGCGTTTCATGTCCCGGCCCAGCTGGGGGAGAGGTGTAAATATTGAGATAAGACCCCAACCGGGGGGCGGGGAGACCCCCACAGCGCCTTGCTCTCTCTAACCTCTGCTTCGTCTGTCTCCTCAGTGCCTGTACGGCTGCTACGTCCACTCCTCCATCGTCCCAACATTTCACCGCCGCTGCTACTGGCTGCTACAGGTGGGTCACGCCCGACGTCCACGCCTTTTGATTTAAAGGGGCTGTAACCGATTCTGGAAGTGCAGCTGAATAAAAATCTCTCTTGTGTTTCACAATGTTATCCACCTCCTTGTGCGCAGCCTGTAGTGTAAAGGATGTTTGCAGAATGACAACCTCCATGATTTACACTGCAGATCTGCAAAGCAACATAGGACACTGTATTATCACAAAGAGACTTCTCTTTATTAATCTGAAATATGCCTAAATTAGGCGTATTCCAGGTGCAAATGTCGCACCAATATCTGCGCCTTCTTCTCTGAGCTCATCTCAGGTCTAAAATTTTGGGCGTGGAAGGGTCGGCAGGCCCGTCTCATTCATTACTTTGTACACCTGATTTAGGCGTAGAAAATGGTCTAAATGTAAGACAGCGAGGGCGCTCAGAAGCGGTCTTACATTTAGAAGTGGCGCTGAAGTTATGGAGAGACCAGCGCCTTTTCATAACTCTGACGGATCCACCGCCAGTTTAGGGTTTTATTGAGATTGGCGTCTTGGTAAGTGTGCTTCATAGTGCCTAAGATGGGACAGGGTGAAGGTGATCAGCGGGTGCGGATCGTGGATGTCCCTAAGGTCCTTGTGTTCCTGAGACACCCAGAATCTCTACACCAATCTGTATGGGATTAAGATGGATAGCCGTGTGCCCGTCCTCAGTCACATCAGGATAACATGGTGGCAGACTGGACGGCTGGAGATATTGAGATGTAGTACATTAATAGACGCTGAAAGAGGAGAGGAATAGAAGGCAAAGATGTAGGTCAGCTGAGAGGTCTCCAGCAAGAACCGCCATCGTATCCTATCAATGGCCTTTTCTTCTGTGCCTGGACTTCACTTTCCACAGGAGTTGTAGTTCCCTCCATGATAGACATGAAACCTACCTGAGCCAAGGAAATAATCTTCATCTGTCTAGAGATAATTCCGGATCCATCTTGAACAGTGATACGGCCGGCAGCCGGTGCGCTGAGCTGGATCGTGACCTATTGTCCTCATTTATCGCATTCTCTAGTCCAGCTTTAATGAGGCTGCAGTTAGTCACTGGGCCACTGGGGGTCCTCATAGTCACAGCTGACTGTTTATCTTGCTGCTCTGTCTATACGCTGACCCTTCGATCAGCGGCGCCACCTCCCCCATTGCACCCAGCAGGTCGCTGTCTCTCATCCATGATACCATTTGTCATCCGTTTTACTTTATATTTACACCTGATAATGTTAGAAGTGTGAGGCTACTGTATGCAGAGTGTAGTGTTATATACAGGTCTTCAGAAGCTCGTTCCCAGATCTTCTGCATTACTATAGAAGAGCACCCGCTGAAGTGTCGTGATTATAGCAGAAATTAATGCTCAGTCTCTGCCTGCAGAACCCGGATATTGTCCTAGTGCACTATCTGAATGTTCCTGCCATTGAGGACTGCGGGAAGATCTGCGGGCCCATCCTCTGCTCCACCAGCAGTGACCGAAAGGAATGGATGAAGTGGAGCAAGGAAGAGCTGATCAGCCAACTGAAGCCCATGTGTAAGAGACCGGAGGGTGAAGGGAGGGGGTCAGTATATGGAAGGTGATGAGACCGGAGGGTGAAGGGAGGAGGTCAGTATATGGAAGGTGATGAGACCGGAGGGTGAAGGGAGGGGATCAGTATATGGAAGGAGATGAGACCGGAGGGTGAAGGGAGGGGGTCAGTATATGGAAGGTGATGAGACCGGAGGGTGAAGGGAGGAGGTCAGTATATGGAAGGTGATGTGGAAGGGTCAGTATATGGAAGGTGATGAGACCGGAGGGTGAAGGGAGGGGGTCAGTATATGGAAGGTGATGAGACCGGAGGGTGAAGGGAGGGGGTCAGTATATGGAAGGTGATGAGACCGGAGGGTGAAGGGAGGGGGTCAGTATATGGAAGGTGATGAGACCGGAGGGTGAAGGGAGGGGATCAGTATATGGAAGGTGATGAGACCGGAGGGTGAAGGGAGGAGGTCAGTATATGGAAGGTGATGAGACCGGAGGGTGAAGGGAGAGGATCAGTATATGGAAGGTGATGAGACCGGAGGGTGAAGGGAGGGGGTCAGTATATGGAAGGTGATGAGACCGGAGGGTGAAGGGAGGAGGTCAGTATATGGAAGGTGATGAGACCGGAGGGTGAAGGGAGGGGGTCAGTATATGGAAGGTGATGAGACCGGAGGGTGAAGGGAGGAGGTCAGTATATGGAAGGTGATGAGACCGGAGGGTGAAGGGAGGAGGTCAGTATATGGAAGGTGATGAGACCGGAGGGTGAAGGGAGAGGATCAGTATATGGAAGGTGATGAGACCGGAGGGTGAAGGGAGGGGGTCAGTATATGGAAGGTGATGAGACCGGAGGGTGAAGGGAGAGGATCAGTATATGGAAGGTGATGAGACCGGAGGGTGAAGGGAGGGGGTCAGTATATGGAAGGTGATGAGACCGGAGGGTGAAGGGAGGAGATCAGTATATGGAAGGTGATGAGACCGGAGGGTGAAGGAAGGAGATCAGTATATGGAAGGTGATGAGACCGGAGGGTGAAGGGAGGAGGTCAGTATATGGAAGGTGATGAGACCGGAGGGTGAAGGGAGGAGGTCAGTATATGGAAGGTGATGAGACCGGAGGGTGAAGGAAGGAGATCAGTATATGGAAGGTGATGAGACCGGAGGGTGAAGGGAGGAGATCAGTATATGGAAGGTGATGAGACCGGAGGGTGAAGGGAGGGGGTCAGTATATGGAAGGTGATGAGACCGGAGGGTGAAGGGAGGGGGTCAGTATATGGAAGGTGATGAGACCGGAGGGTGAAGGGAGGGGATCAGTATATGGAAGGTGATGAGACCGGAGGGTGAAGGGAGGAGGTCAGTATATGGAAGGTGATGAGACCGGAGGGTGAAGGGAGGAGGTCAGTATATGGAAGGTGATGAGACCGGAGGGTGAAGGGAGGAGGTCAGTATATGGAAGGTGATGAGACCGGAGGGTGAAGGGAGGGGGTCAGTATATGGAAGGTGATGAGACCGGAGGGTGAAGGGAGGAAGTCAGTATATGGAAGGTGATGAGACCGGAGGGTGAAGGGAGGGGGTCAGTATATGGAAGGTGATGAGACCGGAGGGTGAAGGGAGGGGGTCAGTATATGGAAGGTGATGAGACCGGAGGGTGAAGGGAGGAGGTCAGTATATGGAAGGTGATGAGACCGGAGGGTGAAGGGAGGGGGTCAGTATATGGAAGGTGATGAGACCGGAGGGTGAAGGGAGGAGATCAGTATATGGAAGGTGATGAGACCGGAGGGTGAAGGGAGGGGGTCAGTATATGGAAGGTGATGAGACCGGAGGGTGAAGGGAGGGGGTCAGTATATGGAAGGTGATGAGACCGGAGGGTGAAGGGAGGAGATCAGTATATGGAAGGTGATGAGACCGGAGGGTGAAGGGAGGGGGTCAGTATATGGAAGGTGATGAGACCGGAGGGTGAAGGGAGGGGGTCAGTATATGGAAGGTGATGAGACCGGAGGGTGAAGGGAGGGGGTCAGTATATGGAAGGTGATGAGACCGGAGGGTGAAGGGAGGGGATCAGTATATGGAAGGTGATGAGACCGGAGGGTGAAGGGAGGGGATCAGTATATGGAAGGTGATGAGACCGGAGGGTGAAGGGAGGGGATCAGTATATGGAAGGTGATGAGACCGGAGGGTGAAGGGAGGGGGTCAGTATATGGAAGGTGATGAGACCGGAGGGTGAAGGGAGGGGGTCAGTATATGGAAGGTGATGAGACCGGAGGGTGAAGGGAGGGGGTCAGTATATGGAAGGTGATGAGACCGGAGGGTGAAGGGAGGGGATCAGTATATGGAAGGTGATGAGACCGGAGGGTGAAGGGAGGAGGTCAGTATATGGAAGGTGATGAGACCGGAGGGTGAAGGGAGGGGGTCAGTATATGGAAGGTGATGAGACCGGGGGGTGAAGGGAGGAGGTCAGTATATGGAAGGAGATGAGACCGGAGGGTGAAGGGAGGAGATCAGTATATGGAAGGTGATGAGACCGGAGGGTGAAGGGAGGAGGTCAGTATATGGAAGGTGATGAGACCGGAGGGTGAAGGGAGGGGGTCAGTATATGGAAGGTGATGAGACCGGAGGGTGAAGGGAGGAGGTCAGTATATGGAAGGTGATGAGACCGGAGGGTGAAGGGAGGGGATCAGTATATGGAAGGTGATGAGACCGGAGGGTGAAGGGAGGAGATCAGTATATGGAAGGAGATGAGACCGGAGGGTGAAGGGAGGAGGTCAGTATATGGAAGGTGATGAGACCGGAGGGTGAAGGGAGGAGATCAGTATATGGAAGGAGATGAGACCGGAGGGTGAAGGGAGGAGGTCAGTATATGGAAGGTGATGAGACCGGAGGGTGAAGGGAGGGGGTCAGTATATGGAAGGTGATGAGACCGGAGGGTGAAGGGAGGAGGTCAGTATATGGAAGGTGATGAGACCGGAGGGTGAAGGGAGGAGGTCAGTATATGGAAGGTGATGAGACCGGAGGGTGAAGGGAGGAGATCAGTATATGGAAGGAGATGAGACCGGAGGGTGAAGGGAGGAGATCAGTATATGGAAGGTGATGAGACCGGAGGGTGAAGGGAGGAGATCAGTATATGGAAGGTGATGAGACCGGAGGGTGAAGGGAGGGGATCAGTATATGGAAGGTGATGAGACCGGAGGGTGAAGGGAGGGGGTCAGTATATGGAAGGTGATGAGACCGGAGGGTGAAGGGAGGGGGTCAGTATATGGAAGGTGATGAGACCGGAGGGTGAAGGGAGGGGGTCAGTATATGGAAGGTGATGAGACCGGAGGGTGAAGGGAGGGGGTCAGTATATGGAAGGTGATGAGACCGGAGGGTGAAGGGAGGAAGTCAGTATATGGAAGGTGATGAGACCGGAGGGTGAAGGGAGGGGGTCAGTATATGGAAGGTGATGAGACCGGAGGGTGAAGGGAGGAGGTCAGTATATGGAAGGTGATGAGACCGGAGGGTGAAGGGAGGGGGTCAGTATATGGAAGGTGATGAGACCGGAGGGTGAAGGGAGGAGATCAGTATATGGAAGGTGATGAGACCGGAGGGTGAAGGGAGGGGGTCAGTATATGGAAGGTGATGAGACCGGAGGGTGAAGGGAGGGGGTCAGTATATGGAAGGTGATGAGACCGGAGGGTGAAGGGAGGGGGTCAGTATATGGAAGGTGATGAGACCGGAGGGTGAAGGGAGGGGATCAGTATATGGAAGGTGATGAGACCGGAGGGTGAAGGGAGGGGATCAGTATATGGAAGGTGATGAGACCGGAGGGTGAAGGGAGGAGGTCAGTATATGGAAGGTGATGAGACCGGAGGGTGAAGGGAGAGGATCAGTATATGGAAGGTGATGAGACCGGAGGGTGAAGGGAGGGGATCAGTATATGGAAGGTGATGAGACCGGAGGGTGAAGGGAGGGGATCAGTATATGGAAGGTGAAGGGAGGAGGTCAGTATATGGAAGGTGATGAGACCGGAGGGTGAAGGGAGGAGGTCAGTATATGGAAGGTGATGAGACCGGAGGGTGAAGGGAGGGGGTCAGTATATGGAAGGTGATGAGACCGGAGGGTGAAGGGAGGAGATCAGTATATGGAAGGCGATGAGACCGGAGGGTGAAGGGAGGGGATCAGTATATGGAAGGTGATGAGTCCGGAGGGTGAAGGGAGGGGGTCAGTATATGGAAGGTGATGAGACCGGAGGGTGAAGGGAGGAGATCAGTATATGGAAGGAGATGAGACCGGAGGGTGAAGGGAGGGGGTCAGTATATGGAAGGTGAAGGGAGGAGGTCAGTATATGGAAGGTGATGAGACCGGAGGGTGAAGGGAGGGGATCAGTATATGGAAGGTGATGAGACCGGAGGGTGAAGGGAGGGGGTCAGTATATGGAAGGTGATGAGACCGGAGGGTGAAGGGAGGAGGTCAGTATATGGAAGGTGATGAGACCGGAGGGTGAAGGGAGGGGGTCAGTATATGGAAGGTGATGAGACCGGAGGGTGAAGGGAGGAGATCAGTATATGGAAGGCGATGAGACCGGAGGGTGAAGGGAGGGGGTCAGTATATGGAAGGTGATGAGACCGGAGGGTGAAGGGAGGAGATCAGTATATGGAAGGTGATGAGACCGGAGGGTGAAGGGAGGGGATCAGTATATGGAAGGTGATGAGACCGGAGGGTGAAGGGAGAGGATCAGTATATGGAAGGTGATGAGACCGGAGGGTGAAGGGAGGAGGTCAGTATATGGAAGGTGATGAGACCGGAGGGTGAAGGGAGAGGATCAGTATATGGAAGGTGATGAGACCGGAGGGTGAAGGGAGGGGGTCAGTATATGGAAGGTGATGAGACCGGAGGGTGAAGGGAGGGGGTCAGTATATGGAAGGTGATGAGACCGGAGGGTGAAGGGAGGGGGTCAGTATATGGAAGGTGATGAGACCGGAGGGTGAAGGGAGGGGGTCAGTATATGGAAGGTGATGAGACCGGAGGGTGAAGGGAGGGGATCAGTATATGGAAGGTGATGAGTCCGGAGGGTGAAGGGAGGAGGTCAGTATATGGAAGGTGATGAGACCGGAGGGTGAAGGGAGGAGGTCAGTATATGGAAGGTGATGAGACCAGAGGGTGAAGGGAGGAGATCAGTATATTGAAGGTGATGAGACCGGAGGGTGAAGGGAGGAGATCAGTATATGGAAGGTGATGAGACCGGAGGGTGAAGGGAGGGGATCAGTATATGGAAGGTGATGAGACCGGAGGGTGAAGGGAGGGGGTCAGTATATGGAAGGTGATGAGACCGGAGGGTGAAGGGAGGGGGTCAGTATATGGAAGGTGAAGGGAGGAGGTCAGTATATGGAAGGTGATGAGACCGGAGGGTGAAGGGAGGAGGTCAGTATATGGAAGGTGATGAGACCGGAGGGTGAAGGGAGGGGGTCAGTATATGGAAGGTGATGAGACCGGAGGGTGAAGGGAGGAGATCAGTATATGGAAGGAGATGAGACCGGAGGGTGAAGGGAGGGGATCAGTATATGGAAGGTGATGAGACCGGAGGGTGAAGGGAGGGGGTCAGTATATGGAAGGTGATGAGACCGGAGGGTGAAGGGAGGGGGTCAGTATATGGAAGGTGAAGGGAGGGGATCAGTATATGGAAGGCGATGAGATCGGAGGGTGAAGGGAGGAGGTCAGTATATGGAAGGTGATGAGACCGGAGGGTGAAGGGAGGAGGTCAGTATATGGAAGGTGATGAGACCGGAGGGTGAAGGGAGGGGGTCAGTATATGGAAGGTGATGAGACCGGAGGGTGAAGGGAGGAGGTCAGTATATGGAAGGTGATGAGACCGGAGGGTGAAGGGAGGGGGTCAGTATATGGAAGGTGATGAGACCGGAGGGTGAAGGGAGGGGGTCAGTATATGGAAGGTGATGAGACCGGAGGGTGAAGGGAGGAGGTCAGTATATGGAAGGTGATGAGACCGGAGGGTGAAGGGATGGGGTCAGTATTTGGAAGGTGATGAGACCGGAGGGTGAAGGGAGGGGATCAGTATATGGAAGGTGATGAGACCGGAGGGTGAAGGGAGGGGGTCAGTATATGGAAGGTGATGAGACCGGAGGGTGAAGGGAGGAGGTCAGTATATGGAAGGTGATGAGACCGGAGGGTGAAGGGAGGGGGTCAGTATATGGAAGGTGATGAGACCGGAGGGTGAAGGGAGGAGGTCAGTATATGGAAGGTGATGAGACCGGAGGGTGAAGGGAGGGGGTCAGTATATGGAAGGTGATGAGACCGGAGGGTGAAGGGAGGGGGTCAGTATATGGAAGGTGATGAGACCGGAGGGTGAAGGGAGGGGGTCAGTATATGGAAGGTGATGAGACCGGAGGGTGAAGGGAGGAGGTCAGTATATGGAAGGTGATGAGACCGGAGGGTGAAGGGATGGGGTCAGTATTTGGAAGGTGATGAGACCGGAGGGTGAAGGGAGGGGATCAGTATATGGAAGGTGATGAGACCGGAGGGTGAAGGGAGGGGGTCAGTATATGGAAGGTGATGAGACCGGAGGGTGAAGGGAGAGGATCAGTATATGGAAGGTGATGAGACCGGAGGGTGAAGGGAGGGGGTCAGTATATGGAAGGTGATGAGTCCGGAGGGTGAAGGGAGGGGGTCAGTATATGGAAGGTGATGAGACCGGAGGGTGAAGGGAGGAGGTCAGTATATGGAAGGTGATGAGACCGGAGGGTGAAGGGAGGGGGTCAGTATATGGAAGGTGATGAGACCGGGGGGTGAAGGGAGGAGATCAGTATATGGAAGGTGATGAGACCGGAGGGTGAAGGGAGGAGGTCAGTATATGGAAGGTGATGAGACCGGAGGGTGAAGGGAGGAGATCAGTATATGGAAGGTGATGAGACCGGAGGGTGAAGGGAGAGGGTCAGTATATGGAAGGTGATGAGACCGGAGGGTGAAGGGAGGAGGTCAGTATATGGAAGGAGATGAGACCGGAGGGTGAAGGGAGGGGATCAGTATATGGAAGGTGATGAGACCGGAGGGTGAAGGGAGGAGGTCAGTATATGGAAGGTGATGAGACCGGAGGGTGAAGGGAGGGGGTCAGTATATGGAAGGTGATGAGACCGGAGGGTGAAGGGAGGGGCTCAGTATATGGAAGGTGATGAGACCGGAGGGTGAAGGGAGGAGGTCAGTATATGGAAGGTGATGAGACCGGAGGGTGAAGGGAGGGGGTCAGTATATGGAAGGTGATGAGACCGGAGGGTGAAGGGAGGGGGTCAGTATATGGAAGGTGATGAGACCGGAGGGTGAAGGGAGGGGATCAGTATATGGAAGGAGATGAGACCGGAGGGTGAAGGGAGGAGATCAGTATATGGAAGGTGAAGGGAGGGGATCAGTATATGGAAGGTGATGAGACCGGAGGGTGAAGGGAGGGGATCAGTATATGGAAGGAGATGAGACCGGAGGGTGAAGGGAGGGGGTCAGTATATGGAAGGTGATGAGACCGGAGGGTGAAGGGAGGAGGTCAGTATATGGAAGGTGATGAGACCGGAGGGTGAAGGGAGGAGGTCAGTATATGGAAGGTGATGAGACCGGAGGGTGAAGGGAGGAGGTCAGTATATGGAAGGTGATGAGACCGGAGGGTGAAGGAAGGAGATCAGTATATGGAAGGTGATGAGACCGGAGGGTGAAGGGAGGGGGTCAGTATATGGAAGGTGAAGGGAGGGGATCAGTATATGGAAGGCGATGAGACCGGAGGGTGAAGGGAGGGGGTCAGTATATGGAAGGTGATGAGACCGGAGGGTGAAGGGAGGAGATCAGTATATGGAAGGTGATGAGACCGGAGGGTGAAGGGAGGAGGTCAGTATATGGAAGGTGATGAGACCGGAGGGTGAAGGGAGGGGGTCAGTATATGGAAGGTGATGAGACCGGAGGGTGAAGGGAGGAGGTCAGTATATGGAAGGTGATGAGACCGGAGGGTGAAGGGAGGGGGTCAGTATATGGAAGGTGATGAGACCGGAGGGTGAAGGGAGGGGGTCAGTATATGGAAGGTGATGAGACCGGAGGGTGAAGGGAGGAGGTCAGTATATGGAAGGTGATGAGACCGGAGGGTGAAGGGATGGGGTCAGTATTTGGAAGGTGATGAGACCGGAGGGTGAAGGGAGGGGATCAGTATATGGAAGGTGATGAGACCGGAGGGTGAAGGGAGGGGGTCAGTATATGGAAGGTGATGAGACCGGAGGGTGAAGGGAGGAGGTCAGTATATGGAAGGTGATGAGACCGGAGGGTGAAGGGAGGGGGTCAGTATATGGAAGGTGATGAGACCGGAGGGTGAAGGGAGGAGGTCAGTATATGGAAGGTGATGAGACCGGAGGGTGAAGGGAGGGGGTCAGTATATGGAAGGTGATGAGACCGGAGGGTGAAGGGAGGGGGTCAGTATATGGAAGGTGATGAGACCGGAGGGTGAAGGGAGGGGGTCAGTATATGGAAGGTGATGAGACCGGAGGGTGAAGGGAGGAGGTCAGTATATGGAAGGTGATGAGACCGGAGGGTGAAGGGATGGGGTCAGTATTTGGAAGGTGATGAGACCGGAGGGTGAAGGGAGGGGATCAGTATATGGAAGGTGATGAGACCGGAGGGTGAAGGGAGGGGGTCAGTATATGGAAGGTGATGAGACCGGAGGGTGAAGGGAGAGGATCAGTATATGGAAGGTGATGAGACCGGAGGGTGAAGGGAGGGGGTCAGTATATGGAAGGTGATGAGTCCGGAGGGTGAAGGGAGGGGGTCAGTATATGGAAGGTGATGAGACCGGAGGGTGAAGGGAGGAGGTCAGTATATGGAAGGTGATGAGACCGGAGGGTGAAGGGAGGGGGTCAGTATATGGAAGGTGATGAGACCGGGGGGTGAAGGGAGGAGATCAGTATATGGAAGGTGATGAGACCGGAGGGTGAAGGGAGGAGGTCAGTATATGGAAGGTGATGAGACCGGAGGGTGAAGGGAGGAGATCAGTATATGGAAGGTGATGAGACCGGAGGGTGAAGGGAGAGGGTCAGTATATGGAAGGTGATGAGACCGGAGGGTGAAGGGAGGAGGTCAGTATATGGAAGGAGATGAGACCGGAGGGTGAAGGGAGGGGATCAGTATATGGAAGGTGATGAGACCGGAGGGTGAAGGGAGGAGGTCAGTATATGGAAGGTGATGAGACCGAAGGGTGAAGGGAGGGGGTCAGTATATGGAAGGTGATGAGACCGGAGGGTGAAGGGAGGGGCTCAGTATATGGAAGGTGATGAGACCGGAGGGTGAAGGGAGGAGGTCAGTATATGGAAGGTGATGAGACCGGAGGGTGAAGGGAGGGGGTCAGTATATGGAAGGTGATGAGACCGGAGGGTGAAGGGAGGGGGTCAGTATATGGAAGGTGATGAGACCGGAGGGTGAAGGGAGGGGATCAGTATATGGAAGGAGATGAGACCGGAGGGTGAAGGGAGGAGATCAGTATATGGAAGGTGAAGGGAGGGGATCAGTATATGGAAGGTGATGAGACCGGAGGGTGAAGGGAGGGGATCAGTATATGGAAGGAGATGAGACCGGAGGGTGAAGGGAGGGGGTCAGTATATGGAAGGTGATGAGACCGGAGGGTGAAGGGAGGAGGTCAGTATATGGAAGGTGATGAGACCGGAGGGTGAAGGGAGGAGGTCAGTATATGGAAGGTGATGAGACCGGAGGGTGAAGGGAGGAGGTCAGTATATGGAAGGTGATGAGACCGGAGGGTGAAGGAAGGAGATCAGTATATGGAAGGTGATGAGACCGGAGGGTGAAGGGAGGGGGTCAGTATATGGAAGGTGATGAGACCGGAGGGTGAAGGGAGGGGGTCAGTATATGGAAGGTGATGAGACCGGAGGGTGAAGGGAGGAGGTCAGTATATGGAAGGTGATGTGGAAGGTCAGAGGATCAGTATATTGAAGGTGATGTGGAAGGGTCAGAGGATCAGTATATGGAAGGTGATGTGGAAGGGTCAGAGGATCAGTATATGGAAGGTGATGTGGAAGGGTCAGAGGATCAGTATATGGAAGGTCGCGAGTAATATGGGTTGTTGTCCGTAAATCGTCTCTTTTGTTTTTTGGGCAGTTCATGGCATTAAATGGTCTTGCAGTAATGGAAATGGAACCAGTGAATTCTCCATAGAGCAGCTGGTGCAGCAGACGCTGGAGACTCACCAGGCCAAACCTCCACCCCGCACCCACACCTGTCTGTGTACCACCAACCTTGGTGAGCACGTGTCTTCCTGTTCTTCCTGTTCCTCCGATAAATCTGATCTCTTATGACGCAGGTTTTTGTTTGTCCCCCAGGGTCAGCTGGCAGTGTCCCTCACAAATGTACCAGCACCAAGCACCGCATCATCTCTCCAAAAGTGGAGCCTCGACTCTGCCCATTCCCTGCCCTTACAGAGGTGCAGAACATCTCGTCAACCTCTGCTGAGCCTGACCAGGGAAAGGAACGGAGGCCTGGCCAAAAGGGAAACAAGACGCCTATGGCCAATGACCCCAGCTCCTCACATTCCTTCTCAGACCTTCCAGACACCACTCAGACTTCACCGCCACTGACACTTACCAACGGTTTCTATGCTGACCGCGAGCTGGCCGGAGTCACCATAACGACCACTCCTGGGGTACCAGGGATTAGCGCTGTGCTTGTGATGACGGGCATAGCTGAAAAACCCCTAGCATTGACACCAAGTCAACACCTGATGCCAGGCGACACTGCGAGCCAACCTGCCACAGTCCCGGTTGGCATTTCCTTGTTGCCTTCTCCAGTGGAGAGACTCTTACTGTCTTCTTCACATAGCCTGGAGGTAGCAATGGACTCTGCCCCGGGGGGCAGCAATGGAACGTTTGACCCTGACTCCTTCCTCAACAGCCCTAAAGAAGGACAGACTTATGGAGGAGCAGCAAAGACAGATGACTTCAAGTCTGAGACATCCGATGGAGGGATGGTGGGCAGTCAGGTGGCAGCTTATGTGGAAGAAGACGAGCTGTTGCCAAATGGTGAAATGGTAACCAGCGTAAAGGAGGAGACGGCCAATGTGAAGAAGACAAGAGTGGAGCAGGAGCCTAACAATGTGAAGGAGGAGGCCAGCCGGGGGTCAGAGGTTGAGATGGAGGACACCAGGGAAGGGCAGGTCAGCTCCAGCGACGAAGTGAATGCAGACGTTGTCTCCTCAGGAGAAGTGCAGGAAGACTCTGACGCCCCCAGCACCCACATGAACGACTTGTACTCCATCATCCAGAATGACCTGAGCTCATCGTCTGGAGCCTCCAGCGTCCACATGGAACTCTCAGCCGAAAACTTCAACATCTCCTTCGACAGTCAGTTTCCAGACCTTATCTCTGACCTCATGACTGAAGAAGCCGCTCCTGGAGGTTACGAACAGTTCGGAGATCCCCAGACGACTTCTTCACCTGTCCAGGCAATGTATGGACCCCCACAGCAGCAACAGCACCAGCCCATGAGTGGGAACACGCCCGGCATTACCGATCCTTTCCCTGAGGCGGGAGATGGGGCCACAGGGCTTGTCGGAATCACAGACTTCTCTCCAGAATGGTCCTACCCAGAGGTAAGGTGTTCAGCCTCTCCCGCCTGCTAAAAATGTGCTGGTGTTAGATCTTAGCTGACTATATGTAAAAAATGGTGTCCACTGGAGCCACTCATCTCCGTCATGACTGACAGTGCAGGAGCTGCTGATCTCCGTCATGACTGACAGTGCTGGAGCCGCTGGTCTCCGTCATGACTGACGGTGCTGGAGCCGCTGGTCTCCATCATGATTGACAGTGCAGGAGCCGCTGATCTCCGTCATGACTGACAGTGCAGGAGCTGCTGATCTCCGTCATGACTGACACTGCAGGAGCCGCTGGTCTCCGTCATGATTGACAGTGCTGGAGCCGCTGGTCTCCGTCATGATTGACAGTGCAGGAGCCGCTGATCTCCGTCATGATTGACAGTGCTGGAGCCGCTGGTCTCCGTCATGATTGACAGTGCAGGAGCCGCTGGTCTCCATCATGACTGACAGTGCAGGAGCCGCTGATCTCCGTCATGACTGACAGTGCAGGAGCTGCTGATCTCCGTCATGACTGACACTGCAGGAGCCGCTGATCTCCGTCATGATTGACAGTGCTGGAGCCGCTGGTCTCCATCATGATTGACAGTGCAGGAGCCGCTGATCTCCGTCATAATTGACAGTGCTGGAGCCGCTGGTCTCCGTCATGATTGACAGTGCTGGAGCCGCTGGTCTCCGTCATGATTGACAGTGCTGGAGCCGCTGGTCTCCATCATGACTGACAGTGCAGGAGCCGCTGATCTCCATCATGACTGACAGTGCAGGAGCTGCTGATCTCCGTCATGACTGACACTGCAGGAGCCGCTGATCTCCGTCATGATTGACAGTGCTGGAGCCGCTGGTCTCCATCATGATTGACAGTGCAGGAGCCGCTGATCTCCGTCATAATTGACAGTGCTGGAGCCGCTGGTCTCCGTCATGATTGACAGTGCTGGAGCCGCT
Organism: Bufo bufo; assembly: GCF_905171765.1. Lineage (NCBI taxonomy): Eukaryota > Metazoa > Chordata > Amphibia > Anura > Bufonidae > Bufo > Bufo bufo. Next base: position 835,682,149 of record NC_053389.1, on the reverse strand, counting down.
GGTCTCCGTCATGATTGACAGTGCTGGAGCCGCTGGTCTCCATCATGACTGACAGTGCAGGAGCCGCTGATCTCCGTCATGACTGACAGTGCAGGAGCTGCTGATCTTCGTCATGACTGACAGTGCTGGAGCTGCTGGTCTCCATCATGACTGACAGTGCTGGAGCCGCTGGTCTCCATCATGACTGACAGTGCAGGAGCTGCTGATCTCCGTCATGACTGACAGTGCAGGAGCTGCTGATCTCCGTCATGACTGACAGTGCAGGAGCTGCTGATCTTCGTCATGACTGACAGTGCTGGAGCCGCTGGTCTCCATCATGACTGACAGTGCTAGAGCCGCTGGTCTCCATCATGAGTGACAGTGCTGGAGCCTCTGGTCTCCATCACGACTGACAGTGCTGGAGCCGCTGATCTCCATAATGACTGACAGTGCTGGAGCCGCTGGTCTCCATCACGACTGACAGTGCTGGAGCCGCTGGTCTCCATCACGACTGACAGTGCTGGAGCCGCTGGTCTCCATCATGATTGACTGCTTCCTATAGGCTTGCAGGAATCTCAGGATGGCCATGTTTTCATCCCCTCCCTCTAAAGTCCTTGGGATATTCTGAACCACTGACTGTCCACGTGGTCACGGTTGACTTCTGGTGGTTCTGCTGCCATTCCATGGTCGTGGTCACCTTACACCCTCGTGGTCTGGTACATGTTGCACAATACTGTGAGGAAGATTGTTTCCTGTCACTATATACCTGCTACATTGCACCCGTCTCGCTGCCAATTCTGCATTCAGACGATTACCAGGGCACCCAGTGATACCATCGATGATTCCTGCGCAGACGAGGCTTGGGGCACACAGAGGAGACGTGACCGGTGCAATCTCAGCTTGTCTAGGTGTGTGCAGATCTCTGGAAACATCCTTTTATCCACAGGATAGAAGATGAGTGCGGTGGCCTCGCTCCTGGGAACCCCCTCTGATTTTGAGATCGGGGTCCCAGGCCACGATGTGAATTGAGTGACAAGTTACATACGTCCCCTGCCGCTGCATTCATTCTCGATGGGTACAATGCTAGGCTATGCTAGCGGTCAGATCCGTTTAGGGGGATCAGCTTCTAACCAGAGACATGGACTCCTGTGAGGAGCGGCCTTCACGTCCTCCAGCACAGATGACGTTCAGATCAGATCTGGGAATCTTTGTCATGTTCCTCATTCCATTGTGGTCGGAGCATGATCCTGCTTAAAGGGGGCACTGCCATTAGGGGGCACCATGAAGGGGAGGGTACTTGTCTGTACAGTGCTAGGTAAGGGGTAGGTGCCCCCGCCGCCTTGTCCCTGCATTGTTGCTGAGTGCAGTGCTCCCGTCATACCTGCAGAGGGGGCCGTTCACTGTCATGGTCCTGCATTGTACTGCGGCTCTCCTATCATTGGAGGGACAATCTTAGGTTGCTGCGGTCAGTCTTATTTATATCAGTAGTATGATAAGCCGTGCAGCTGGCGATGGAGGCCGTGCCCCTGGTGCGGCTCCATCTTCTTGGAGGGACATCAAGCAGAAACCTGGCACAGGTTGGGGAAAGATTCCTGCCCGGGGACAAGCTGGTATTGTTCTAGATGTGACACGTGTGTATGAGGAGGTGCCCCGTGAGTATAAGGGGCACTCCGGCCCCTGATGGTTTCTTCTCTTACACTGGACAGGACCATCCTGCGCCACCGGTAAATACGGCGTCTTTCTCTCTTCTGCTCAGGGTGGAGTTAAGATTCTCATCACCGGCCCGTGGCTGGAGGACACCGATGCCTACTCCTGCATATTTGATCATGTGACTGTGCCAGCCTCGCTCATCCAATCCGGAGTCTTACGATGCTACTGCCCAGGTGAGGAGACGCTCGGCTATGTTCGCTAGATTCCTGTCTGTCTCATTTCCATGCAGTGTGACTTACCTTCACCCCCATTGATGTGATTGCAGCGCATGAGGCCGGCCTGGTCGCCCTGCAGGTCGTACAGCGCCAGCAGATCATCTCGCACTCCGTCATCTTCGAGTACAGGGCAAGGAACTTCTTGTCACTGCCCAGCACCCAGCTCGACTGGCTGTCCCTGGATGGTAAGTGGTGCCGTCTACTCTGTAATGGGGGCCACCTATGTCCTGTATTATCTGTGCATCGGGGGGACGCATGGGGAAGACAAGTGACAACTGCCTCCAGCACAGTATTCCTGCACAGCAGTGGTTGTCAGCACCGTCAGCCATCGTCTTCTATTACTGCCTCCAGCACAGTATTCCTGCACAGCAGTGGTTGTCAGTACCGTCAGCCATTGTCTTCTATTACTGCCTCCAGCACAGTATTCCTGCACAGCAGTGGTTGTCAGCACCGTCAGCCATCGTCTTCTATTACTGCCTCCAGCACAGTATTCCTGCACAGCAGTGGTTGTCAGCACCGTCAGCCATTGTCTTCTATTACTGCCTCCAGCACAGTATTCCTGCACAGCAGTGGTTGTCAGCACCGTCAGCCATCGTCTTCTATTACTGCCTCCAGCACAGTATTCCTTCACAGCAGTGGTTGTCAGCACCGTCAGCCATCGTCTTCTATTACTGCCTCCAGCACAGTATTCCTGCACAGCAGTGGTTGTCAGCACCGTCAGCCATTGTCTTCTATTACTGCCTCCAGCACAGTATTCCTGCACAGCAGTGGTTGTCAGCACCGTCAGCCATCGTCTTCTATTACTGCCTCCAGCACAGTATTCCTGCACAGCAGTGGTTGTCAGCACCGTCAGCCATCGTCTTCTATTACTGCCTCCAGCACAGTATTCCTGCACAGCAGTGGTTGTCAGCACCGTCAGCCATTGTCTTCTATTACTGCCTCCAGCACAGTATTCCTGCACAGCAGTGGTTGTCAGCACCGTCAGCCATCGTCTTCTATTACTGCCTCCAGCACAGTATTCCTGCACAGCAGTGGTTGTCAGCACCGTCAGCCATCGTCTTCTATTACTGCCTCCAGCACAGTATTCCTGCACAGCAGTGGTTGTCAGCACCGTCAGCCATTGTCTTCTATTACTGCCTCCAGCACAGTATTCCTGCACAGCAGTGGTTGTCAGCACCGTCAGCCATTGTCTTCTATTACTGCCTCCAGCACAGTATTCCTGCACAGCAGTGGTTGTCAGCACCGTCAGCCATTGTCTTCTATTACTGCCTCCAGCACAGTATTCCTGCACAGCAGTGGTTGTCAGCACCGTCAGCCATCGTCTTCTATTACTGCCTCCAGCACAGTATTCCTGCACAGCAGTGGTTGTCAGCACCGTCAGCCATCGTCTTCTATTACTGCCTCCAGCACAGTATTCCTGCACAGCAGTGGTTGTCAGCACCGTCAGCCATCGTCTTCTATTACTGCCTCCAGCACAGTATTCCTGCACAGCAGTGGTTGTCAGTACCGTCAGCCATTGTCTTCTATTACTGCCTCCAGCACAGTATTCCTGCACAGCAGTGGTTGTCAGCACCGTCAGCCATCGTCTTCTATTACTGCCTCCAGCACAGTATTCCTGCACAGCAGTGGTTGTCAGCACCGTCAGCCATTGTCTTCTATTACTGCCTCCAGCACAGTATTCCTGCACAGCAGTGGTTGTCAGCACCGTCAGCCATCGTCTTCTATTACTGCCTCCAGCACAGTATTCCTTCACAGCAGTGGTTGTCAGCACCGTCAGCCATTGTCTTCTATTACTGCCTCCAGCACAGTATTCCTGCACAGCAGTGGTTGTCAGCACCGTCAGCCATCGTCTTCTATTACTGCCTCCAGCACAGTATTCCTGCACAGCAGTGGTTGTCAGCACCGTCAGCCATCGTCTTCTATTACTGCCTCCAGCACAGTATTCCTGCACAGCAGTGGTTGTCAGCACCGTCAGCCATCGTCTTCTATTACTGCCTCCAGCACAGTATTCCTGCACAGCAGTGGTTGTCAGTACCGTCAGCCATTGTCTTCTGTTACTGCCTCCAGCACAGTATTCCTGCACAGCAGTGGTTGTCAGCACCGTCAGCCATCGTCTTCTATTACTGCCTCCAGCACAGTATTCCTGCACAGCAGTGGTTGTCAGCACCGTCAGCCATTGTCTTCTATTACTGCCTCCAGCACAGTATTCCTGCACAGCAGTGGTTGTCAGCACCGTCAGCCATCGTCTTCTATTACTGCCTCCAGCACAGTATTCCTGCACAGCAGTGGTTGTCAGCACCGTCAGCCATTGTCTTCTGTTACTGCCTCCAGCACAGTATTCCTGCACAGCAGTGGTTGTCAGCACCGTCAGCCATTGTCTTCTGTTACTGCCTCCAGCACAGTATTCCTGCACAGCAGTGGTTGTCAGCACCGTCAGCCATTGTCTTCTATTACTGCCCCAGAGACGAGAAGTGAATTCGTTATACGTAGTCCGCTAATAAACCTCCAGCTACACAGAGCGGAAATGGCGGTGAGAGGCTCCTGAGGCACAGGGTATGTCCAGTACGTCAATGAGAGGATCCTGAGGCACAGGGTATACAGCACCTCAGAGCAGAAGTCGGGATGAGAGGATCCTGAGGCACGGGGTATACAGCACCTCAGAGCAGAAGTCGGGATGAGAGGATCCTGAGGCACAGTGTATACAGCACCTCAATGAGAGGATCCTGAGGCACAGTGTATACAGCACCTCAGCGCAGAAGTCAGGGTGAGAGGATCCTGAGGCACAGGGTATACAGCACCTCAGTGCAGAAGTCGGGATGAGAGGATCCTGAGGCACAGGGTATACAGCACCTCAGTGCAGAAGTCGGGATGAGAGGATCCTGAGGCACAGTGTATACAGCACCTCAGTGCAGAAGTCGGGATGAGAGGATCCTGAGGCACAGGGTATACGGCGCCTCAGTGCAGAAGTCGGGATGAGAGGATCCTGAGGCACAGTGTATACAGCACCTCAATGAGAGGATCCTGAGGCACAGTGTATACAGCACCTCAGAGCAGAAGTCAGGGTGAGAGGATCCTGAGGCACAGTGTATACAGCGCCTCAGAGCAGAAGTCGGGATGAGAGGATCCTGAGGCACGGGGTATACAGCACCTCAGTGCAGAAGTCGGGATGAGAGGATCCTGAGGCACAGGGTATACAGCACCTCAATGAGAGGATCCTGAGGCACAGTGTATACAGCACCTCAGTGCAGAAGTCGGGATGAGAGGATCCTGAGGCACAGGGTAAACAACGCCTCAGTAGAGGGTGATCTCGTTGCCAGGGTTGAAGCTTGGTGAGGAGTCTCCTGGCGGAGCGGTGACCGCAGCGTTCCCGTCTGTTGGCGATTTATCTTCTACGCGGGGTGTTTGGCGCTCGCTGTTGGTGTCCAGCCGTATACGGGCAGGCTTATAGAATGCGCTGCTCCTGAGGGCGGGCATTGTGTGCGGGGTTATTGCTGGGGACAGGTGCTCGCACTCATGTAGACCTGCACAGTGCATCTTAATGCCAGGCCCTGCTGCTGGTGCCAGGCCCGCGGCGCCGCGCCATCAGAGGTGGCAGGAACCTCCTTTTCTATTTTCGTCCTCCATCTTTCAGCACCCGCCAGCAACCTGAATCCCACCCTGGACTATGTTGTTATCTGTGGAAGGACACCGTGACGCTGGTGACATACTTACCATTCCCGCCGCAGCGTGACACGGGCACAGGACAGCCCGCGCTCTAGAAAGCAGCTGGCATCAACTTGCAGGCCTTCTAAAGAGGAGGAGGGGGCGACACCTGTGACCCTGTTATAGAAAGTCCTCAGTGTCCTCTGCTGGAGCCCAGTACATTAACCTGTTCTGTGCTGGTATCACCCTGCAGGGGGCAGGCTCATAGCTCCCTTCTATATCACCCTGCAGGAGGAGGGGCAGGCTCATAGCTCTCTTCTGTCTGTATCACCCTGCAGGAGGAGGGGCAGGCTCATAGCTCTCTTCTGTCTGTATCACCCTGCAGGAGGAGGGGCAGGCTCATAGCTCTCTTCTGTCTGTATCACCCTGCAGGAGGAGGGGCAGGCTCATAGCTCTCTTCTGTCTGTATCACCCTGCAGGAGGAGGGGCAGGCTCATAGCTCTCTTCTGTCTGTATCACCCTGCAGGAGGAGGGGCAGGCTCATAGCTCTCTTCTGTCTGTATCACCCTGCAGGGGGAGGGGCAGGCTCATAGCTCTCCTCTGTCTGTATCACCCTGCAGGGGGAGGGGCAGGCTCATAGCTCTCTTCTGTCTGTATCACCCTGCAGGAGGAGGGGCAGGCTCATAGCTCTCTTCTGTCTGTATCACCCTGCAGGAGGAGTGGCAGGCTCATAGTTCTCTTCTGTCTGTATCACCCTGCAGGGGGCGGGGCAGGCTCATAGCTCTCTTCTGTCTGTATCACCCTGCAGGAGGAGGGGCAGGCTCATAGCTCTCTTCTGTCTGTATCACCCTGCAGGAGGAGTGGCAGGCTCATAGTTCTCTTCTGTCTGTATCACCCTGCAGGGGGCGGGGCAGGCTCATAGCTCTCTTCTGTCTGTATCACCCTGCAGGAGGAGGGGCAGGCTCATAGCTCTCTTCTGTCTGTATCACCCTGCAGGAGGAGGGGCAGGCTCATAGCTCTCTTCTGTATCACCCTGCAGGAGGAGGGGCAGGCTCATAGCTCTCTTCTGTATCACCCTGCAGGAGGAGGGGCAGGCTCATAGCTCTCTTCTATATCACCCTGCAGGGGGTGGGGCATGCTCATAGCTCTCTTCTATATCACCCTGCAGGGGGCGGGGCATGCTCATAGCTCTCTTCTGTCTGTGTCGCCCTGCAGGAGGAGGGGCAGGCTCATATCTCTCTTCTGTCTGTATCACCCTGCAGGGGGAGGGGCAGGCTCATAGCTCCCCTCTGTCTGTATCACCCTGCAGGAGGAGGGGCAGGCTCATAGCTCTCTTCTGTCTGTATCACCCTGCAGGAGGAGGGGCAGGCTCATAGCTCTCTTCTGTCTGTATCACCCTGCAGGGGGAGGGGCAGGCTCATAGCTCTCTTCTGTCTGTATCACCCTGCAGGGGGAGGGGCAGGCTCATAGCTCTCTTCTGTCTGTATCACCCTGCAGGAGGAGGGGCAGGCTCATAGCTCTCTTCTGTCTGTATCACCCTGCAGGGGGCGGGGCAGGCTCATAGCTCTCTTCTGTCTGTATCACCCTGCAGGAGGAGGGGCAGGCTCATAGCTCTCCTCTGTCTGTATCACCCTGCAGGAGGAGGGGCAGGCTCATAGCTCTCTTCTGTCTGTATCACCCTGCAGGAGGAGGGGCAGGCTCATAGCTCTCTTCTGTCTGTATCACCCTGCAGGAGGAGGGGCAGGCTCATAGCTCTCTTCTGTATCACCCTGCAGGAGGAGGGGCAGGCTCATAGCTCTCTTCTGTATCACCCTGCAGGAGGAGGGGCAGGCTCATAGCTCTCTTCTATATCACCCTGCAGGGGGTGGGGCATGCTCATAGCTCTCTTCTATATCACCCTGCAGGGGGCGGGGCATGCTCATAGCTCTCTTCTGTCTGTGTCGCCCTGCAGGAGGAGGGGCAGGCTCAGAGCTCTCTTCTGTCTGTATCACCCTGCAGGAGGAGGGGCAGGCTCATAGCTCCCCTCTGTCTGTATCACCCTGCAGGAGGAGGGGCAGGCTCATAGCTCTCTTCTGTCTGTATCACCCTGCAGGAGGAGGGGCAGGCTCATAGCTCTCTTCTGTCTGTATCACCCTGCAGGGGGAGGGGCAGGCTCATAGCTCTCTTCTGTCTGTATCACCCTGCAGGGGGAGGGGCAGGCTCATAGCTCTCTTCTGTCTGTATCACCCTGCAGGAGGAGGGGCAGGCTCATAGCTTTCTTCTGTATCACCCTGCAGGAGGAGGGGCAGGCTCATAGCTATCTTCTGTCTGTATCACCCTGCAGGAGGAGGGGCAGGCTCATAGCTCTCTTCTGTCTGTATCACCCTGCAGGAGGAGGGGCAGGCTCATAGCTCTCTTCTGTCTGTATCACCCTGCAGGAGGAGGGGCAGGCTCATAGCTCTCTTCTGTCTGTATCACCCTGCAGGAGGAGGGGCAGGCTCATAGCTCTCTTCTGTCTGTATCACCCTGCAGGAGGAGGGGCAGGCTCATAGCTCTCTCTGCAGGGTTCGGACATGTTTGCACAGGGCAGTGATGTGACCCCCTCCTCTGACACTAGAGCCCCTCTCTCTCTCTCTCTCTCTCTCTCTCTCTCTATTAATCTGATCTTCTTAAATGATTGTGTGAAGCTCCAGTGAGTGAGAGATTTTCAGAAGGAGGGGGGGGGGGGGGCGTAGGGCTCGTTACTGGCTAATTTATAGCTGGTCAGACATGCTGTTCATTTAACCCCTTCTTGAATCACAGAGCTGGAGTTCCCCGTCCATATATTTGCTATTACTGCTGTGCTGAACTTTCTGCCCTTTTTTAGTGAAGTGACGCAAGTGTCAGTATATGACGGTCTGATAACTGAGAATTAAAGGGGTTGTCTAAAATAATTGACACCTGCTGAAAAACTTCCAGCACACAATCGCATCGCTCACAGCGTGACGGTTTGGTCACAGGTCAGTTTGGGACATGTTCTCTCTTCGCTTTCACTACATCTCTAAGAATAATTAACCGTTGATTCTCTAACTAGAAAATTCGGCAAATCTGTTGACCAGTCTGGCCATTGTACATGTGTATGAAGGTTGGTGGCGGACAGTGATGAACAACCACCATCATTGTCTTTCCTGCTGAGACCTGCTCACTTTCTACCACTGCAGCCAAAATGAAATCATTACTTGGTGCCCCACAGAAGGCTGTAGGACTATGGTGTTTTCTGGGAGTGTTGCAGTTTGGTTGTATATGTGAAAGTCTCTGGAGTTGGCAGGTAGTAGTGTAGTGTGGTGGTGAGATGACATTTAATGTTTACGTGTATTGGTTGTGCATGATCGGATTTAGCTTTTACCCATCCAGGTAATGGTGTAATTAGTTTGGGTGTACAGAGCACTGTGATGCTGGCAGGTACTGGTGTAGTATGGATGTGTGTATGGAGCACTGTGATGTTGGCAGGTACTGGTGTAGTATGGATGTGTGTATGGAGCACTGTGATGTTGACAGGTACTGGTGTAGTCTGGATGTGTGTATGGAGCGCTGTGATGTTGACAGGTACTGGTGTAGTCTGGATGTGTGTATGGAGCGCTGTGATGCTGGCAGGTACTGGTGTAGTATGGATGTGTGTATGGAGCGCTGTGATGCTGGCAGGTACTGGTGTAGTATGGATGTGTGTATGGAGCGCTGTGATGTTGACAGGTACTGGTGTAGTCTGGATGTGTGTATGGAGCGCTGTGATGCTGGCAGGTACTGGTGTAGTATGGATGTGTGTATGGAGCGCTGTGATGCTGGCAGGTACTGGTGTAGTATGGATGTGTGTATGGAGCGCTGTGATGCTGGCAGGTACTGGTGTAGTATGGATGTGTGTATGGAGCACTGTGATGCTGGCAGGTACTGGTGTAGTATGGATGTGTGTATGGAGCACTGTGATGCTGGCAGGTACTGGTGTAGTCTGGATGTGTGTATGGAGCGCTGTGATGTTGGCAGGTACTGGTGTAGTCTGGATGTCTGTATGGAGCGCTGTGATGTTGGCAGGTACTGGTGTAGTCTGGATGTGTGTATGGAGCGCTGTGATGTTGGCAAGTACTGGTGTAGTCTGAATGTGTGTATGGAGAGCTGTGATGCTGGCAGGTACTGGTGTAGTCTGGATGTCTGTATGGAGCACTGTGATGTTGGCAAGTACTGGTGTAGTATGGATGTGTGTATGGAGAGCGCTGTGATGTTGACAGGTACTGGTGTAGTCTGGATGTCTGTATGGAGCGCTGTGATGTTGGCAAGTACTGGTGTAGTCTGGATGTGTGTATGGAGCGCTGTGATGTTGACAGGTACTGGTGTAGTCTGGATGTGTGTATGGAGCACTGATGTTGGCAGGTACTGGTGTAGTCTGGATGTCTGTATGGAGCACTGTGATGTTGGCAAGTACTGGTGTAGTATGGATGTGTGTATGGAGCGCTGTGATGTTGGCAGGTACTGGTGTAGTCTGGATGTGTGTATGGAGAGCACTGTGATGTTGGCAGGTACAGGTGTAGTCTGGATGTGTGTATGGAGCGCTGTGATGTTGGCAGGTACAGGTGTAGTCTGGATGTGTGTATGGAGCGCTGTGATGTTGGCAGGTACTGGTGTAGTATGGATGTGTGTATGGAGCACTGTGATGTTGACGGGTACTGGTGTAGTATGGATGTGTGTATGGAGCACTGTGATGTTGGCAGGTACTGGTGTAGTCTGGATGTGTGTATGGAGCGCTGTGATGTTGACAGGTACTGGTGTAGTCTGGATGTGTGTATGGAGCGCTGTGATGTTGACAGGTACTGGTGTAGTATGGATGTGTGTATGGAGAGCACTGTGATGTTGACGGGTACTGGTGTAGTATGGATGTGTGTATGGAGCACTGTGATGTTGACAGGTACTGGTGTAGTCTGGATGTGTGTATGGAGCACTGTGATGTTGACAGGTACTGGTGTAGTATGGATGTGTGTATGGAGAGCACTGTGATGTTGACAGGTACTGGTGTAGTCTGGATGTGTGTATGGAGCACTGTGATGTTGAC